>NC_068984.1:28672592-28681122 GCF_001194135.2 Octopus bimaculoides
TATATATATATATATATATATTATACATCTGCAGATATACAAAGAACCTTTGTTTCATCTAACAATCATGAAAATTATTTGACATAAGAAGTGGCTTAAAATCTAAAACAATGATATTTTTGCAACCTAAATGGTGATTTTAATGAAGGAAATATTTCTCCCCACAATAAGATTTTTAAGTGAATACAAAACAGACAAAATATACTTTAAAGTTATGACCAGTTTTTCAAATAAGTAAAAAAAAAAATATAATCGAACAACTTTAATTACTTTACAATGGATAACAAATCATAATCTAATTAAACCAATGAAATTATTATCACTTTCATAGAAAGTAATTATTCAAAACAGCTTTTACTCATTTTGATTTCTTTGTTTTAACCAAAATGGTAGTAAGGATGCCAAGCTTAACAGACCGTTTGGAAGTCTCTCAGATTTGAGAATGTACTCTCCAAGCATATAAAATATTTTAAAAATCTTATGACATTGATATTGTGAGAATATAAAGTTAAATGATAAAGAATTAGACTAAATCAGCCAATCAAGTATCAAATGTCTAATTTTTAAGAAAAACCCAAGTCTTCTTACTGATACTTCTTAGGAAAGACATCTAAAACTCAAAAACATATGATTTTTTTCGGCATTCTTTAATACTCCGCTGTTTCAAATTTTCCTACTGTCTTAACATGGTTGTACAAGTGAAAAACAAATTTATCACAACTGAAGGAGTTGAGAGAGAAAAAGAGGAAATAAAACAGAGAAAAAGGAAAATACAAATACAAAGAAATATTAAGAAAAAAATATTCAAGCACAAATAAATTTTGAAAAGGCATTGCCAGTTTCTTTAAGGCTGGAAGTTTAGTAACTATAACATACTATATTTAATGTTTCCAACATCTCAAAAAATCTGCGATACACTTGTAACACTTAATGCTAGAGTAAAGAAATTATGATACTTTTTTACCACAAGGACATCTTAAGTTTATCCCATTACTAATTAAAATTTTGCATAAAAAAGATGATCACATAGCATTTTATCAAAGGAATCTAAAAAATTCCTTGTTATAAAATGTTGTCTTGCTAAAAACAAGCTAAGTGGATCCATTATATAATTATTGGTTTTAACTGGAACCTAGTGGCTGAATACAATTTGAAATGGTATTTCCACCTCTTCATTCAATAGATCAATCTATTATTAAAATTTAACTTGTAACGCACAAGAGTATAAGTTAACAGTTATGTGAAGGCAAATGGGAGACCCAAAGGAATGAAACTGCAGATATTTTATCCTGTCTATTTTAAGTAGCATTTATTGTACAATCATAGAGGAAAATTCGATAAAATTTAAATATTAGGGAGTGTTTATCTGTGAAATAAGTTTATTGATTAGAGTGTTAAAAATTGGCTTCAGGCACGAGGGGGAAAACAGATTATTCTGTTCTTAAGTGTTATGAGGTGGTAAAATAAGTCCCAGGGTTTAAAGGGTTAATGTCATTATTAATTAGAGGGAATTCTGAACAAAGTTAAAAGCATTAAATTGGTTAATTTTAAATTATTTCAGTTCAGTGTGTTGTGATTCTGAGATTACTCCCCACTATAGTTTGCTTAGCCTTTAATAACTCTGGGTAGAATAAAGTACATGGTAATTATTTTAGTTGTTTAACATTTTGACACTAGGGTCGGCATCTATTGTTGGTTATAAATAGAGCACTAACGTTTACTAACTGAGCATGGGTAAGAGTTAGTTTATTCTGGAGTATGTTATTCATTTGACTTTGAGAAATTATTACTGATTATTATCTGCAAAAGGTGTTTTATAGTGTTGCAGCAGCTGAAAAGATATTTCAGATTTTTATGTCTTTGTTATTTATATTATTGTATTGCATTTAACATTAGATTGCATAGGATAAAGATCCAGTCTAATCTAGCTGATCATAATCTATTAGATTTTGATACAAGAATAAAACTACAGGTTTGAAGGGTGGATTTCTTCAACTAAACCTTATTACTTCTTGGGTAATTTATTTTATTTGTCCCAGAAGGATGACTGGCAAATGTAACCTCAGTAAGATTCAAACTCTACAAGCAAAGGAGATATTTTTGTCAGTGCTCTGATGATTCAGTCATTTTCTAGTCTTAACCAATCACTTTAGATTATAAAATTCTGTAGGTATGTTTTGAACTCAACCTTTGAAGAATTTTAAATCATCTAATAGTATTAGTTCTATCTTAAATCATTTGAATATATACACATTTACCTTGTCAAGTAGCATATTTTATAGAGATATTTTAAATGTTTTTAGTTTGTATTTACTAATATTTTAGAATTACTTTCGGATAAAAGCTTTTTAACCCTGAAGGATACGGTAAAAGGTATTTTACACAGTCTCTTGAAAAGATTTTAAAAATTGAACAAATTTCATGAAAAACAGCTTTGATTACTGTTGCATATCATATACCGAAATTATAGAAAAAAATTCAGAAATAAAAACCCCAAAAACAAATGAGAGGAAAAAAAAAAAGTAGTTAAAGAAATTAAACATAACAGAAGCAAGTAATCGAACATTTCTATATGCAATGTTTTAAAGCATTTGAGATACCTATTTTTTAAAATTTTTTCTTTTTTTCAGAATTAATCAAATTTCTAGTTGTGTGGGTAGGTGAATGCTGAGGTGTGATTAATCAACTTCAAAGAAATGGCAGAAATATTGGATTAAATGCAAAATTGAAGTTGAAAAGGAGTAGAATATAATACCTTCCTGTTTCTTTCTCTAACTCACTAGCACAACCCCTTCTCCTGCTCGTAAACAACAACACACACACATACTCTATTTTGATTCCTTTAGTGAAGAAACTGATGTAAGCCATGACAGTCACATATTAACTGAGTGCAAAGAAATGCATTTGTTGACCTACTTATTGCAAACATAGACATATTTGGTTATGTTCATGTACAAATGATACATTATCCTCATCATTTTAATGTTAATTTTTCCATGTTTGCATAAATCAAACAGAATTTGTTGATGTAAATATTTTGCTATCGAATGCCCTTCCTCTCACCAAGCAAAGTAACATTTCCCCATAGCTGGAAGACTGAAACCAATAAACAATGCTTATGCGATGGCAATGCTTGTTTAAAACTATTGCACAATGTCAAGACACAGACACAAATACACATCATATCAAACGTGAATAATCTACTCCTCTATATAAAAAGTATATCTATCCAATCAACTCAGCAAGGTTCACCCAACTCATGCCAGCATGGGAAGATAGACATTAAAACACACACACACACACACACACACACACAGAGTCATGAATACTCTCAGACAGAAATGTTTGTTCATAAATTAAGAAGTTTCTCAAGTTACTGTGGCACTCTTGAGAATATGGAATCCAGTATTGATAAAAATATACCTCTAAAAAACCATTTTATGACTATCTTAACGTTATACATATTTATTCTTTCCTCTTAAAATATTAGTCACATAGATTGTGTTTTTTACATTTATTGCTGAAATCTTTAAGAATAATAACTATAAATAATTCCAAACTTCTGCATGTATATATTGGTAAATAAAATTACCATTTTAGTAAATGTAGATTTATAGATAGATGTACACAAAGACACATACACACATACAAACACACACATCACTTTGGAAGTATTTCTCACATGCAGGTATTCGGTTTCCAGTTGCCCTAATTCTTTTGAACATTTCATTATTCAATCTGTATCAGACAATGAGGTGCTATTTAATCTCTCTCTTTCTCTGTCTATTACTAACACATACACATAACAAATGAAACACTTCCTTTGCCTTTCTCCATTTTATCTTATACTTACATTCATGTAAATATAAACTTTTATTCATATCATTTTCATAGTTACCTAAAGAGTGTATACATTGTATGTATACAATGTAAATGAGAGATTATTTTAATCTGAAACACTGTTCTAAGTATGTGATTAAAATGTAAGACATGTATTCAATGTTTGCAATAAACACTACATGAAATATTTAACAGTAAAAGATTTATATGATAATAGTGTTAGAGACATTATGTCCAAGGCTTAAATACTGGAATACAAACCATAAGATACTAAGCACATGCATTAAGAAAGTAAGAAAGTAAAATACATTTACACACACACACACACACACACACACACACACATGGTTATGATAGCTGGTATCTTACAAACAGCTCTTTGGATTTCATGCTTCTCTAACAACAGACTGGATTTAGTAAGTAGAAACTGAAAAAAGCCTATTATACGCATATATTGTTTGTATTTATGTTAATTTTAATGCTCCTTTTTTCTTATGCACTTATGAGTTTGGATGGAGATTTTTTGTTGAAGTGGGACTTTACAGCTGAATGCTCTTTCTGACACCATCTTGTGCGTCTATGTTTGTGTGTGCACATCTCTGAAAAGTACTGAGTTTCAATCCCCTGTCAAGAAATCATATGCTGGTTTTGCCTATTTGAAAAGGAGATCTATAACTTCAAAAGCTGGTGAGTGTTAACAACAAGAAAGGCATCCAGCTATAAAACAATTCCTTAATAATATATTTGTCTATCCCATGTTAGCATGGAAAACCTGATGTAAAACGAACATGTAATCTAATATATGTATATTACAGTGAGTGTATGAAGGCATATGGTCTTGTGGTAAGAATGTTGCACGCACAACCATAAGATTGTGGTTTTGATTCCTGGATCAAGCAGCGATTTGTGTACTTGAGCAAAATACTTCTACATTGATGCAGTCCACTAAACTGCAGATGGGAGACCTGTGATCAACTGAATCTCATTTAGGAGTATTGTTGTGATCTTGCTCACTTATACAGGATGGACATGGGACAACTGGCCCTATGAGTTCTAGGACTCAAGACAGCAATATCCAGGAGTTAATGAGAATGATATTCTTTTATCTTTTAGATGGAATTTTTAGTTAAATGTATCGACCCCAGTACTTCTTTTTTAAAGCCTGATACTTATTCTATTGGTCTCTTTTGTTGAACTGTTAAATTACAGGGACATAAACACACCAGCACAGGTTGTCAAATGGTAGTGGGGGACAAAATATCACACTGTGTTTGCATGCTTGTAAATATATATACACACATATATACAGGATGTGATGGGTAAATTGTCGCCATTTTATATTTTTAATTTCATGCATGTACATTGTTTGTTTTTCATTTTGCTCACTACAGAGTATAGTAGGGTCAGTGAGAAAAACAGCACCATGATGCAATTCACTCTGCCAGAAATTTGGAAATGACATGCTATACTACTTGGCTTTCATGCCAGAAGCTCCAACAAAAATATTTCAGAGTGTTTGGGTGTCAATTTGAGGACTGCATCTACCGAGTGACAAAAATTAAACATCCAGTCAACATCATGATGTTTGGAGTGATTACTAGTGATGGCAATGTTATGCCTTCATTCATCTTCCCTCACAGCTTCAGTCTCAACATGGAGGCTTGAATTAAGTGCCTGGAGAAGGTAGTGCTACCCTGGGTGAAAAGGGTGGCTGCTGGAAGACCCAATGTCTGGCAACAGGACTCTGCACCATACGACACAAGCAGGAGAACCCAATCATGGCTGTCAGACAATTTCTGTGACCACATCACCCTTAATATCTAGCCACCTAACTCCCCAGACTGCAACCCCCTTGATTATTATGTGTGGGGCACAGTTGAGTGAGAGACCATGAAAAGTCCTTGTATCACGAAAGATGAACTGAAGGCAAGTATTATGGCAGTGTTCACCAACTTAAACAAGGAGACTGTCCAGAAGAGTTGCAGGAGATTCCAAAGTCGTCCAGAAACTGTGGTTGAAGCCAATGGCGATTTTATTGAATAAATTTACCCTTTAGTATCTCAAAATATTTTTATGCAACTTTGTTAAATATATCTGTTAAAATGAGATATCAATGTTTTCATTTTTGTGTAATTTAGATGACAATATACTTACTGCACTCTGTACATATATGTTGGGGGAAACTATGTCAAATACAAGTTTATATCATTTGTTCCCTATATATGTTTAATCACTGTCATTGTTTGGAACCTCAGCATTTGCTGTTCCAAGTACAATTGGATGCTTAACCACTACAGTTCATCCAGGGTACATTTCATTGCATTATAATACAGAGATCAAGTATACAGACTCAACAGTGACAATTGTACATTTAACTGTACACACAAGATAAGTTATACAGATACATAGATACATATATATCTATGTGTGTAGGTACACATACATGTGTGAGTTTCTGTCTGTCTGTCTGTATGTATGTATCTATGTATACATGTATGTTTATGCATGTGTATGTTTGTGTATGTATTTATATGTCTTTATTTGTTCTTATGTTTACACAAGACTAGACTAAAACTGGTATTCTTTGTTGTGTCTCTTTATAGCCTATAACTATATCACTGCATAGAGACTGATAAGTCTTGAAATACTGGGATTCATATGATTGGCTAAATTTGCGAAGACAAGACTCAGTGTAGCTACAGTCCAATGACTGAAACTAATATATCTATATTGATTGATAGGCAGACAGACAGAAAATCTATTTACTCTTTGGTAATGTACAAAATTCATATTGAATTCTCTTTGGATTTCAGCTACCTTCATGTCTCTTTCAAGAATACATATGCATAAATTCACGCACACACACACACACACACACACACACATGATCATACAGGTAACGAAGAGGCAAGTGTTTCTGCATTGGCAAGAATTGAGTTATTTAATAAATTCGACAAAATTTGGGCAGTGAACTTGGTGTGAGGAGTGAAAAATCCAGTGTTTCAGATAATCCCTTTTCAACAAAAATTTGACAGGTGAGAAACTAGAGACACAGCAGAGTTTCTACATTTTCTAAGTTAGAAAAACTGTTTGGAATTGATAAGGAATACGAGACCACAGGAGCTTCATATACTGATAGGAAGGAATAGAAAAGAGAAGCTGGGAGAGAGAGAGGTAGAATGAAACAGGAATGTAATGAAGCAAAGAAGTGGGCAAAGGCAAGAGAGAATTAAAAGATAAGAAAGAGCTAAATGAAATCAGAAGAAGTGTAGGAGAAAGAAAAATGCTCATTTAAACCTGGTTGTGACAAAGTACCAAGCTCAACTATGAAACATTGTTCTCCATTTCCTTGAATATGTAGATCTCTGGTGTACCTGTAACTACTTCAACACCTTAGCTTCACATAAGTATCATGAATTATAGCTCAAAAATCTTCAGTAGACATTTCCCTCTTTCTCTCTCTGTGTACATGTATATATATACACAATTTAAATATAGGATAAAATCTTTATAAGAATTTATCAAGTAGTTAGCGTGAAAAACCTCAGAATGGAAAAATTTATTAATTATTCCCTATAAATATATTTATTTATATTAAGGGCATTACTATACATAAATGCTCTTAAAAATAAATAAGTGAATGAATAAATATATATATATATATATATATATATATATATATACACATATATATATAAAATCAAAAAGATACAATTTTGGATAAGATTATGCCAAAACGTGTGTGTGTGTGTGTGTGTGTGTGTGAGTAAGTGAGCATACTAATAGACTCCTCTATGTAGGTCCTTTAGGATTATAGGAGTTAATATTGTAAAGTTCAGCCTGGTTGATCAAAGAAACAGTTCTGCTGTAAAATTCTTTAACATGTTGCCTGTTATACAATGTTATGTCAAACATTTTGAATTCACACTGTTTAGTATAGTATACAATAATCTCACAGGACACTGCACAGCAAAATGTGACAAGTTTCAGTTGCTACATGGTACAATAACTTTTTTGATGCCAAAGAAAATAATTTTCGAAATGATGCAATGTACTAAAAGGTTTTTATAAAAGTGTCACAGACTAAATAGTGCCATACATTGAGATGCCTTGAGAAATGACATCAGAGATATATTCATGTCATGTTGACAAAAAAAATAAATAAATAAATAAAAGAATATATTTAGCAACAAATATCAGTTTATACTGAGATATACAGAAATACTACAATTAATGTAGCAGTAAAATACAGTTATGCCAAACCTTGTAAAATATGACTATAAATGCCAAAAATGTTCATTCTTTTAACATGATTTCATATGCACAACTTTAAATGCATAATATAATTTTTTGATCATCTCACATATTTTGCTGAGTTTTTTTTTTTTATATTTTAAACTCTTTAGCAAGAAAATATTCTTTCTTAATGTTAAATAATAGCACATTAAACAAAAGAAATTCTCTGAAATTGCAAGATCAATTTACGAAAATATTCCAGAGTATGGAAGATATTTATATCAAAACTAAAGTATCAAAATAATCTTTTGATATATAAAATAACTAAATATAGTTGAAGATTATATATATGTATATCTGTATATATATATATATATAATGAGCATCATGATATATAATATATATATATAATCATCATTATACATATATATATATATATATATATATATATATA
>NC_068984.1:28681420-28720875 GCF_001194135.2 Octopus bimaculoides
ATATATATATATATATATATATATATATATATATATATATACACACATGCACCTGTATATATGTACAAATACACGCATATACACGCATATACACGCATATACAGATACACACTTATGTATGTACATATATATGCATGTACATACATTTATATATACATGATAATAGGATGGGAAATTGAAGAAAACTATTCTGGTTTGTACAATATTTATGGCAAGAAAATCTTTACTAAATGTTTGATCAAAGGCACTCATAATTGCTTGAAAATTATTCAGTCAACAATGATAAATTGCATGATCAACTGAACTAATCATCCTTTTTTTTTTGTTATATTGTATTTTAGTTATTATTTGATTTATAATCTTTTTTGTTATTTCTTTACTTTGCTTTTTTCAACTGCCATAAACTAGTTAGACAGAAAATATTTTGAAAGGCTAGGCAATTAATCAAAATAATGAATAACAGAACTTCAATATGAATGATTACATATTTAAAGTTTAATTGCTTTAAGTCACAGATAATTGGACTAATGCATGATCACTGTTTTAGTATTCGAGCTTGTTATTGCAATATTTTACTTAATTGTTTTCTTATTTTTATCACAATTATAACTGAGGTTAGAAATGTTTATCTTTACTATCTTCATGCATGATTTTGCCAATTCCACTGACTCAAAGTTCCTATCTTGTTCAGTCTTGAATAGCTTTAAAGTCATTTAGTTCCACAACCTGTCACTTTAAAACTAAGTAGCCTCCCTTGTTTGTTGTACTGCCATAAATCAATCAATCTTGCTTTGAAGTCATCTTCAGGTTTCTAGCAAGCACAATACGTTTGTTAAAATGTTGAATAAAACCTGAGGACAGCAAAAAGTCTTAATCTTATGTCAGAGTTTAAGGTTCTCAGAACTTTTGTAAGCTTTAAAGCACTGAACACTAATTCTAGTTGTAAATTTATATTTTGTGTATTCTCCATATTTTGGTGATGTAAATTTTTCAGATTTCGGGTAAATCAGTTATATGTTCAGTTTTCCTTTCTTACTGTAGATATGACATTAATATATTCAATTAGGATCTTTACTAGCAATCATTGTTAATTTGTGACTTATTACTTCCTCTCTCCCTTCTTTGGGCATATTCCAGTGGAAGATTACAGACTATAGTCCAGCAAATGCATGAAACATATATTATCACAAAGCATTCAAATATGAAAGCTTCAATTCTAGGAAGCATTTAGACAGCTGCAAGGAAGTAGAAATTAAAATTTATATAAAAGCCTTTGTTAGAAATATTGTCGACATGAGTATTCAAAAGCTACACTAATTAGATAGGAACAACCACAAATTAACATGCACTGGGAAATATTTGTCATTCAACAATTTATTATCTCATTTGCCTGTTACATTCCATTCAGCTCATCACAGTGCTGTATAATTCTGCATAGGTTACAGTGGCATGGTTATTATTGAATTGATTATGTTTATATACTGAATTTTTCAGTTCATAATTAGGGCTGGCTAAATTCAAAATATATAGTATACACATTTTTCTCTACATGTTTGCAATCTGACTATAATTTATTCTGTATTATCATTGGAAGGGTTTCAAGAGAATTGTTGATGAGAAACTTTATTAACAAAATTCTACTCAGAGCCTCATGGTCCAGCTTTAAGGTATCTTCTTTTCCTTAATTTTGTATTTAGAGAGATGTTTGAAGCAATGAAATTAGAAATTACCATGAAAAGCAACCAAATTCTTTAATTTTTATAGTTGTGTATTCATAATAAAATTAGCCAAATACATTCTTTAAAAGAAAGGTAAAACTGACAGATATCCAAAGGGAACAAGAGAACTAAATATCAAAACACATTAAAATATGTTAAAAAATTCAGATAAAATCATAAATATTCTTGAGCATTTCAATATAGTATTTCTTTTCCTGATACAAAGTTAATAATAGTTTCTCTTCAAATGGAATATAATTTTCATCTTAAAGAAATTGTTTAAAAAATTAAGTGAAAATTTTTTGATTTCAGCCAGTAGAGAGTTAACAACAGTAATATAAAATTTACTCATACAAGAAAATTTTATCAACTTATATTAAATCTGTTCACGTCAATGTAATCAAATTAAAACTGTAAGAAACTTTAAAAAATTTATGGTCATGTCCAGAATTGCTAATCCTTCAGCTCATCCATGTGTGAAAAGTGTGAAGTATATGTGAATAATTCTAGGTATTATGGTGTATTTGTGGAGAATGAGATCTCACTTCCCTGCATTTTACTACATGGCAAACAAATTTATTCCTCTGTATAGATTAAGAAAAACTGAAATTAAGATTAGGAAGAACCATCAAATTTTTTAAAAAAGGCTCAAAGAGATAGATCATGCAATAAATAAAATAAGTAAAAACACTTAAATCATATGTCAATATTATTTAGTGAAAATAACTGAGGATGCTTTCCTCTATCTTTTTTTTTTTTTTGTCCTCATAAACTTTCCACATAATCATTCATTTTTTAACCTTTGATTATGTATAAATACACTTGTAAAACTTCTGAATTATATAGAAAAGATATCATTTTCATAATACTCACCTAATACAAATAGATTCACCTTGTTAATTTTTACAGGAACTGTATTAATTTGACAGTTGAATTGACCTTGATCAGATGGTTCCACATCCCTTATATGTAAGTTCCACTCACCAGGATGATCACGAACCACCATTATACGAACATCATCAGTAATTCGACGATCTCGCATCGTCAACAGTGTATGTCTTTGATTTGTCCATATAACCTAACACAAAAAGAACAAGAATAAAGATAATATTAGTACTAACATATAATAATAATAATTTCTCACATATGCAGGAAATAAAAATTGAAGGAAAAAATAGTCACATTGTTGGTTATTGTATTGGACACAATTCATCATATCCAGAAAAATGAAATGGGGAAATCAAGTCCAACAGTGTTTGAACACAACATACAGAAAATAGAAAATAAATACTCTTAGATATTTTATCAAATAATACACCGTTTCTTTTAAACAACATTAACAATCTGAATCAACAAGGGAGCCTATTTACTAGTTTTCACTTAACCTACAAGAAATAGCAACTAAATCTTCCATAAATCATACATCAGCATTTTAAATGGTAAATGATGTTACATTAGATACTTTCTGGAAAATAAAACAACTGTGTTCATAAGTTTGCTAAATCAGAGCTGACTTAGAGTTAATGAGTAACGATAACACTCAAGCACATGCTTACAAAATCAAAAAAAAACAACACAGAACCCATGACTTTCAGAAGCATTTTTTCATGTGCAGAATTTCTGAAGCATGGAATAAACTACCTGCATCAGTTGTTAACTGTCAAGACATTACATTCTTCAAAGCTTTCATACTTCTTGAAATTTGCCAACAGTACACCTGATGCTCCCCACCCACCGTTTCTTCTTCTTTATTTTTTTTTCAGGCCTTTTTTTCACTGTTCACTCCCTGTGTATATTTTATGTACTGTACATGCAGTTTTGGTTACTTTTTTTCTGATGAGTTTTAGTGCGCCTGAGTACTATATACAATAAGTGCATTATTATTATTATTATAATTGCTTGCACACTGGATGGAATTCTTAGCATCACTACATTCTGAGTTCAAATTCCGCCGAGGTCAACTTTGCCTTTCATCTTTTTGGGGTTGATAAATTAAGTACCGCTTACGCAATGGGGTTGACATAATCGACTAATCCCCTCCCACCAAATTTCAGGCCTTGTGCCTATAGTAGAAAGAATTATTATTGTTATTATGACATCAGTAATCAACATTCGTATTTGTTAAGGTAACTCTGAACGTGAATATGGCAGTACTGGGCAAAATTGTGTTTACCCTAATAAAACAATCTGGCAAAATAGTGTACAGTAATACTTTACAAGTTAAACAAGGTGAAAAAAGATGTTCTTTGATTCATTCAAACAGAATATGAAAAGAAAAAATTGTATTAAGAATATACAACAAATAGAGAAGAGAAGAGATTGTGGAAACAACAAATTAATCCTGCCAAAGAGATTCTGTGCAAGTTGCTTTAGAAATATAATCATCTTTCCCTTTCCAACAGAACCAAGTATTCAAAACAAATAATGAAATAATCTAGTAAACCTCAAAATAAACCAAGTTCTGAGCAAAGAATATGCTTAAGAAAAGAAGGTCAATCAAATTCAGAGCATATATGGAGACAAAGTATACAGCATGTTATGCAATGAGTAAGAAAGAAAATAAATATGAGTTCCTTTTTTACCAAATCAAATACTTGCATAAGTAGCAGAAAATTCACAGACAATCAAAAACACTACCAATGAGCTGATGACGGTACCTCTATATGGTTGTTTGCCTAGTTAGAAATAAAAGCTAAATAATACTAGTTGTACTGACTATATTGTAGATCATGAACCAAAACAAACACTGTACTAAGCCCTACAATTTCACATAATTAGTCTAATAAAGAAGCCACTAAACTGTCACACAACCTGCTAGGAATAGCAATTAATCTCCCTCAAATCATACCTTACCACTTTGGAGAAAGGCGAATGAGCAGAGAAAGGTAAATGAAGAGAGAGCAGTAAATGAGTAGAGAATGCTCATTTGTTTGCAAGGACTGTTTAATCTTGTATTGATGAGGACAAGATAACCTCCCAAATGCTGGTGCCATGATGAGACGCACCCAATACATTCTTTAAAGTGGCTGGTAATTGCAAAGACATCCAGCTGAAGAAATAGAGCCAAAATGAACTGTACAAGGTGTGGTCCTCCATACCATATACAAAACCAGTAGTGCCTACAAAGAACTGACCCCAACCCTCTTGAGCCATCACATAGTGGCACAGCAAGGAAGTCCCTGTTGTGCTCTCTCTATTAATGTATTAAGTCTGTTAGAAAATAGAGATTTTGACAAAATGCAGCAGTCCAGCATAAAAATCATAAGAATATAACTATTGCACAAATTTGGATGAAATTTGCCGATGCTATATAATGATCATTGATATACATTGTGAATATAGTTTTTCTCTGTTGTTTTTGATTATTACTTGTTGTCATGGTCTTTCACTAACCAAGGTAGATAAAATATAGTTGACTGCACATAAGTTGTTTCTTTTCTCGCATATATTTATAAGATATCGATTCTTGGGAATCGATTTCCTAATTAAATCATAAATAAATAATGATGAATAAATCACTAATAAATGATATCACCAGCTTTTGACATCAAAACAACAACACTATTTGAACTGTGGTTTCAAGTACTTCAGGATTTGGCAATAGATGAGGATATCTATAGTGCAGGACTTTAACAGTTAATAATAATAATTTCCTCTCCTTCTTTGCATTATTGCCTTATTTCCATTATAGAGAGCTCTATGATGGAATAGAGAGCTCTAAGCTCATATAATTGTTGCTTATGAATGTGCTTAAGATTTTTTCTAAAGGTGAAAAACAAACAAATACATCTCTTTAATTATGAATGTCTGAACTGAAGATTTAGGGAGAGAATTTGCTGTTAAAAGAAATATGCTACATTGACAATGAAAAGGAATAAATCTGTACTTAAAGACAAAATTCAATTAGCTTCAAAGAGAAATACTGTTTGTTTGAAGAGGATGTCTTACATACTATCATTGAGTTATAGAATTAAATCAAGGATTAAGAGGGAAATGAAAAAAAGAATATATATGTGTGTATATATATATATATATATGAATATATTTGTGTGTGTGTGTGTGTGTGTGCATGCACATGTATGTGAAACAAAAAACTATTTTTTAAAAGTATACAATTCTCACATTCTTACAGATTCAATTACACCAGTTACAGTATGAAATATAGTAAAACTATTACAAATTAGATAAAAGCAGAAATGCATGTTAGACAGGACTATTAAACATATGGAAACTACGCTATTATCCACAATCCAACTTGATATGTCTTTAAATAACTAGAAAATGATGGGGCTGGGAGTATTGAATAGGAATTGAATGAAGAAATGTGTATCAGCATCATTGATTTAATGTCCACTCTTCCATGATTGCATGGGTTGAATGGAGTTTATTGAAGTACAATTTTCTACAGCTGTATGCCATTCCAGTTGCCAAACCTTATCTGTTTCCAAAGAGTATAATATTCTCCCACGGTCAAATATGTTTTTGCATGATGCTGGTCATAATGACATTCATTTACAAAAGTCATGTGACGTCAAGACAGAATACTACTCACACTTACGTACACACATATATATGACAGGCTTCTTTCAGCTTCTGCCAACCAAAATCAATTTCATAAGTTTAGACAGAATTTTAAGGGAAAATTTTTGAAGTTAATAAAATAGTAGAATTTCAAGAAATTATTTCAAGTCATGTTTGTTGCCAATTCAACATGGCTGTTCTGTTTGAATGGATATTATTGCGATTTTTTAACCCTAAGAAGACATTTCCTCTAACTGGTTAATGATGCACACTTGCATCTGACATATTGCGAGTAGGGGAGTGAACCCTTACCACCTTCTAGTGATGGGACCAGTAATAAATATTTCACAGTAATTCATACTATACTCTGAAATAGAAGTGTCTAAATTGTCCTTTGGAGAGAAACAAAAACATTATAGGTCTCATCACTAGGACACAAAACCAATTTTCTAGAAACAGGAATACATATTAATTAAAAAGATTACCATAAATGTTTCAATTACATATGCTTTCCAACCTATTTTATATATTTGTGCTTAAATATCCCTACTATATTCTGTTAATATAGATCAGAAGAAAAGTTATAATCTTCCAGCAATTTCTGGCAAAAGTAAATTCTCTTGGTTGTTGTAAGCCAGTTTGTGAGTCTATATCAAATCATATGGACATTCCCCTATCACTTCTTCATCTACTATGAAATATCTATATAATATAAAATTAAACTCAGGGAAAAAATATGGAAAGAGATATGTTTCAAAAATATGACACAGCAATAGATCAAATTTTAAAGATAAAACAAAATTAATATAACATTTCAACAGGGAAAAAAAAAAGTTAAATCTGTAAGTAGAATAAACAGAAAATGTGAAAAGTGTGTTTAATTTGTCTGTTTCAAATTCTTTCTTGTCTAAAATATAATTAAAAAGAAAGAAAAGAAAAAAAGTTTCATTGAATATTATATTGCAACTATAATTCTTTTATCTTTTCTATTTATTCTGTTCCACTTTATCCTTTATAGAAGAACAGGTCATATTTTCTAAGAAAGGTAACTCATCTGAACCTATTGCCTATTAGTCAATAACTTTCACACCAAACACATCTACTGGAGTGGAAACTATACATTAATAATACACACATGCACAAGCTTCAAATTGTTTACTTCCATAACCAACCATCAGCATGGACTCCCCTAGTTCATTGGTGATCTTACATCTTATTTAGAAAAAGAAACATTGTTGGTCTTCACATAAGTGATAATGAGATGGAAAAATTTCCCAGAGATGTGTTGTGCATGTAAAACTCAAGGAAGGGAGTACTAATATAATGTAATGATAAAAAAAAAAAGAATTAAAATAACACATAATGAAAAGAGAAACTATCAGTGTTAAGAAGAAATTGTCAAAGCCAAGGGAGATCATTAATCATCATCATTGTTTAACGTCCGCTTTCCATGCTAGCATGGGTTGGACGATTTGACTGAGGACTGGTGAACCAGATGGCTACACCAGGCTCCAATCTGATTTGGCAGAGCTTCTACAGCTGGATGCTCTTCCTAACGCCAACCACTCTGAGTGTGTAGTGGGTGCGTTTATGTGACATTGACACGAGGGCCAGTCAGGCGGTACTGGAGCCAGTCCAGCAGCACTGGGTTGAATATTTTTTCACATGCCACTGGCACAAGTGCCAGTAAGGCGACACTGGTTCTGAATAAAAATCCGTTACAACTTGCACAAATTTCTTTTAACAAAGACTGTGTGCTAAACATTAATTGCTACTTCATCTCAAATCAGAGCAATGTACATGTAGTCTTTTTAAAATTCTTATATAATTCATGTTGACAACCTTGTCTTGGCAACCAATTCTAGACATGATCCTACTTTACACACGCATTTGTCCACTTGTCACTAACCCTCACACATGTAGACAAGAAGGTCTCAATCATTCAATATCAACTATAATTCTGTACATGTGTGTGCTGGCCTTGATAAGGCATTTTGAGGAAGACTAAAAGTTACCACCTATGAATGCAAGTATCCTTTTTCCATGTCACTGACTTTTATCCAATAGAAAGACTGTATCAGAAAGTCTTGTGCTTAACTATATCTACCCAAATCAGCTGATATTTTGACACCAGTGTTGTTGCAGGTGTTGCTGTAAGAATGCAAAGAGCTGGAATAGATACTGCAAGACATTTTGATTGATATTCTAACATCTCCAACAGTCCTTCACCCTGAATTGGTAAGAGGCAAAGTTGCATCTCAGCAGGATTTCAACTCAGAGCAATGACAGCTGAAACAAACACTGCAAGGCATTTCTATTCAATACTCTATTGGCTCTGCTAATTAGCTGCCTTTTGTCAACAAGTAGCAACAAATAAAATCAGTCTTACACATATATATATAATGACATATTAGAATATGTAGCTTTACATCCATGTGCAAGATTTAGGAATATATTTTTCATGTTCAGGAAAATCCTTAACAAACATTGTGTGTGTGTGTGTGTGTGTGTGTGTGTCTGTGTGTGTGTATACATCCAGGCACATCTATTGGAGTAAGATATGGGAATTACATGAGAGAAACAGGACCAACCCAAATGCAATTAGAACAATCAGAGAAAGCAAATTTTAACATCAGTCAACCTTTAATGTTGATAAAATATTTACAATGAAATATTAAAAGCAACTAAATCAAAAATGGAATTACAAGAATTAGTGAAAAGACTATTATTAGATGTGACTTTAAATACTACCTTCCTGCCGATAACAAAATAATGTCAGTAATAAACTGCAATTGGAGACAAAAAAAAAATCAGAAAAGTAGTTGTGAACATAATATTTGGTTTGAGTAATGTAGGTTAATTCGTCCAAGCATTATAACGTCACATAAGCACGTGACACTAAAAATCCTCATAATCAGTAAAAATCAGCAATGACATTGATGTATATTTATACTCTTAAAAATGTTAAGAAAGAACAAAAAGGCAACAGGATTCAATCCTTAGAATCAGTGAAATAGAGAGTATTACTTCTAAATAAATGAGAAAAATCTCATGTGGCCTAAGCCCAGGGCCTAATTTTACAGCACAAATACATATGAACAGGACTCATATTGTATTGGCAATAGGATCTAATTCAATTTATCACTTAACCCACTCAAAATAGAGGTGAAATCTCTTTTAAACATACCCTACAAAGAAAAGTGGAAGGATGCATTAGATAATGTGGTTTTAGCCCCGGATGAAAGATGGGGTAGTCAGGGTTGAAATATTTTTGATCATAAGCCTATCAGACAAAACTGACCTGGGCTAAAGAATAACATTAAAAACCTTTTATCACATTATTGTTTTTAGTCCATAACTATAAGATGAAGAAAGAAAAACGTAGCAGAGCTTGTAGAGCAATGCATATGGAATGTCATAAGATAACAATAAGAATGATAAACAGAGTTTTAAGTAGAAAGACATAGCTATAGAAGTCACTATTCTGGGGAATGTGAAACTGAAAATATTTAGGTTTCTTGAAGAGTCTTTAATGTCGAAGAAAGTTCGTAATCATATGGTAGACCATCTACAGAATAAAGTACTCCTTAAAGATGAAAATACTCTCAAGAAAGGATTAAAAAAAAGTAAGCTAAATGATAAATAATTCTATACTAGATGCTGTTATTCCAGCATAGTTTTAATAAAGAACTAGTAACACAACAATTTTTATAACTACACAACCCAGTCCAGAAAGTGATATCTAGTTATAATTCTAATAAAATAACTAGCTGATTCTACAAATGGTAATGATGAAGAAAAGGATAGAGTAGTATAACTGTGTATAGAATAAATAAATCTCTGGAAAATACAGAAAGAAAAATCAGTATAGATTAACATACATTACCAAATGTTTGGACATATAAACTATAATCTGAATTGTTTCCCTGGTTTATAGCAATGAAAAATATTGTTTCATTTGTTATAATGAAAACAACAGCAGAAAGAAAAATAACAATGGTAAATTATTTTATAAGTGTAAAAATTTCATTATCAGCTTTTACTTAATTTGTGATTTTTCAAAATTCCCAGTGAAAGAGTAACCAAACATACACAGAAATATCTTTCACCAAACTGAATGTAATCCCTTGGGTTGATAATGCCCATAAATTTATAAAGTGAAACAATATTGACTAAACTTTATATGCAACCTTATACACTTTATGATGCCAATATAATAAGAAAGTTAGAGGAAGAAGATATAGTTGTAGTCATGAGTAAACCAATTTAGAATTTCTGTAACAAACATGTTACTGCAACTTACACAGTAACATTACCAGCACTTAGAAATAAAACTACTTCAGTTTTAAACGGATGCACGTTTTACTTTCTTTTGAGGAATTTCCTTCAAATTATTAGTATTTAAGAGTAAAATGAAGATGTTAAAATTGTGTCTCAGATGTCTACTATGTCTGGAAAATACTCTGATCTATAACAAAGATATCTCAGCTAAACCCAATCCAATTTTATCTTTAGAAAGTGATAAATGAAATGTGTGTATGTGTGTGTGCTTATGTACAGGTGTCATTGTGTGAGAGTATTTATGAGTATGTAAAAATGCATTGTGTAAGGATTGCTCCTTTCTTTTGGCCCTAACACAGAGAGTTTAAGGAACAAATGACTGATGAAGTTTTACCATTTCTGCAGAGGGCAAAGTGCTGCTCTACATGGAAGAACAGATGGTATATCAACATAAAGGTAAAAATAAATATTAGTGAATTTTTTACAGTGTCCTTGGGTTGTCTAACATATTTAAGAAATAAAGAATAAATAACAACACTGTTCAATTCCAGTGTAGCCTTATTGAAATGAAGGCTTTATAAAGAAAAAGAAATTTGAATATTTCACTGAAGTTCTGCTAATTGATAAGATGAAAAATAAATAAATAAATAAATATTTTTGTTTCACTTAGTTATATAAAATAAACTTTCATTAGCAAATTTTGCAAGTAAACAGTTTGGTAAAATAGTCAATCAGCACTAGATTCATTCTTTGCTAGTATTTTCAATTTGGTGTCCAATATAATTCAGTGAGACTGATCTTAAGTTAAGTAGTGGTGCTAACATAAAAACTTCATTTTGACAGATATTGAAAATGTTTGTTTGCTGCTTATGAAATCATGAGGTCAAAAGTAAGATTAAGAAAGAGATTCTAAAGTGGTCAATATACTGCAGTTTGGTGTAGAAGCAAAATGTATTTACTGACATTTAGTTAATCCTGCTTTATTATTGGGCATAAGATTAAGAAAAGGTACTTGGCTGCACCTGCAACTGAATATAAAGATGGCTTGGATACTTTAATGAAACACTTATCTTTTACATCACCATTCATAGTGCTCAAGAAATTTCATTTTACAAAGATAAGAAGGTTAAATGTTGAACAATTTCCAAAATTTTCTCTTTAATCCATGCAAAAGTCAACACATTGACTAAATCAAATTTGAATAGTAATCATAACCACCACTACCATCATTTTTGTGTTAATCTTGCCATTCTAGTTTTACATAGACAAAGCTGTACATACAGCATATCACCACACAGAATATTGTTATTTTTATCTGTGAAGAGCAATACCTACAGATCTGGCCGCACTACTTTTCCCATGTTTACATTAACTTTATAGTACTGAGCACTTTTTTTTAACTCACTACCTATCTCACTACATACAGTCACTCTTTTGCACAAAGAGTAAAATGCATTAGTATTGTTTCTGTTGTTAAGTGCTCTAGGTCAACCATTATCTAGCAGGCCAATGATCATTAGCATTCCAACTCTGGCTGTTCTTTGTGTTTTATTTATTTATTTTTTTGGACATAATGTATCCAGGACTACACTATCTAATGTATCCTTCTATTTTTAAGGTGTTAGTGCATGATTTGAGAGGGACTTGGTTTTTTTTTTACAGGTTGAGTAACAGCCCATTAAGTCTTTTTGCTAATAGAACTAAATGTGACTACTTATTCACTAAATTCTCTATGCCAGTATTAATTATGCACTTCTGATAAATAAAAAAAGCTTCCTACAGATAATATACTAACAAAAAATAATTACATTGTTCAAAAACATTCACAACAATAAGGATGAAAATAAGCTCAAATTATGTTGTGGCCATAGTTTTTAAAGCAAAGGTGAATATTACTGTGAATATAATAAAATAAAAAATCTAATAATTTGAACCTAATAAATGCACACAAACTATGTTTTGTTTTGGTTTGCTATGGTTTTTTTAAAAGCAAAGGTGAGTTTCATTGTGAATGTAATAAAACAAATCCAAGAAAAAACTATAATAAATTCACTTCTTTGATTAGAACAAAAATTGATGACTGATTCTAATTCTTTAAAGTTGAAATATTCATTGTGAACAAATTTCACAATGCTACTGATGCAGTTCGGTTGTTTCCAAAATCATTGTATTGAACACATATGCAGGTTGCATTATCCCACTTTTTTTATTTTCTTTCTGTCCATCTATTTATTTTAAATGCTCGGTCTAGAGGAAGAAGCAGAAGCAGAGCCTATTTCCTTCACAACTCTTCAAGACCAATGGAACTGATGCTGTTTATATTTTACCTAAACTCTGTATATCAATAACTGTTGGTAGACATGTGCAGTGAGAGAAAACTAGAAAGAGGGCTTAATGTAGGACACAAAATTGATGAGAGGGGGATATGTAAATGGGTTTAAAGTGCTTAGCACATCTGTAGAGTGTAATGCTAAGTGAATTCATACAAATCTATCAAATATCTTTTCTCTGGACACAGTCTAGGATGTGTGTGCATGTAGCAGCAGTACGATTCCAAATATTGGAACAATACTCCACTGTGAGTCTTGCTTGAACTTTGTAGAAGGTTAGAAGTTGTTAATGGGGGAGAAATGTTCAGAGATCTTGATCATGGACAAGAGATGATCAAGTTGCCAGCGGATGATGTTTAGAGGTAGCAGATTGATGCACATTTTGAAACAGCACAAAGCTATTCACCAACACACTTAAACATCTTGCCCAGAGGCCTTCTACATCATCTCTCTGCCTTTATATTGCTATTACAATAACCTTGGTTGGTTGGTCTTGAGTCACCTCTACACAGAACTCTGAACATTTTCATCTCTCCGGATCTCATTACTCACTCCACATTATATTGTGTCCCACACCTTGGCTCTATCATAACCACTTTTACTGAATGTTGTTCATTAAGAATTCCTTCCTTGCACATATTTCTTGCACAAAATGTAAACTGCATCAATCTTACAATCTTAGAGACTCTGAAAAGGCTACGGGCAATGCTTCATACTTCGATTTTCTCCCCCCTACAAAAGAAATTACTTGACAACGGAAACAATATTAACTTACAATATTCTTTCTATGTTGATTGCAGAACTAAATAAGTCAGATTAACAAAAGATAAATTACATAAAAATATATATGAGAAAGAAAAAGGAATATTATAATACTTTTATCGTTGGATCATTACCAGTGCATGGAAATATGGTGTTTAGCCATACATGCCACAAACTGAGCAGAAAACTTACTCACAACCTCATGCAATCTAGTTTGTAGAATTCTAATGTCCAGTCACAATTTGTGATGGAGAGATAGTGCACAAAACTAATTCTGTAGTTGTAAGGAGTAGGTGTTAAAATTTTTCTTGCGTGAAACAAAGCAGTGCAAGGTGGAAGGGAGGTGTTTACAGTTCAGTGTTTCTTTTTTTCCTCTTGCTTTATTATTCAGTGTACTAGAAATGCGCAAGAGAGAGATGAAAACAAATGTTTGGTTTCAATTTCGTGAGATCCTTTGCTAACAGAAATGTAAGGTTACAAAACACACTATCATCTGAAACAAATGAAAGCAAGAAATTGTGGCCAAAGAATTCAAGTGTGCACAAGGAGAAACAAGATGAAACAATATATTGGCAAGATGTAGTAGAAAGACAAAAAGAAAAACAAATCAACTGTCAGATATACAAATAGCTACTGCTTTTGCTATCACATAAATAAAGATGCCTGATATGCCTGGCTGAGAAATACATCATCACACAGACTTTCTGAGGTGTGGATAAAATAACAAAAAGTAGTCAAAGCGTTCAATACTGAGACTTCAGCCTGTCACTACACCAAGTTTCCTCATTTCAATCAAATTCAACAAATCTACTGCTTGAAGATTCTAGTTTTCTAGTATTTCAAGGTTTTGTTCATACATATGAATGTATGTTTGTGTATGAATATGCTGCTGGGATGCACATAGAAAAGACCAAGTAAGTCCAAATTGTTAAGATGTTTGCTATAGAAATATAAGACCCTGAGTTTTACAAAACTGTGCAGCACCTTTGGCAAGTATTTACAATGATAGAAGCAGGGCAACTCACCCTTGAGTAAAGTTGGGTGTGTCAGGATTGTGTAGAAATTTGTAAACTGTAAATCAAACAGCTAAACTTACCATACACTAAGTCATGATGATTATGGTTAAAATTTACTAAGACAACTGCCTGTCTACTAGTTAGGCACTTACATTATATATCAGTTACTAGATTGTTTTATTGATTGTTATACATGTATAATCATTGCCAACAGAAGATCAATTTACTTATTATTATGGTATGATTGTTTGCATGTGCATGTGTGTGTGTTGGTTTTGCAGAATTGTTAGAATGTTTTTTCTGACTCACATCATGCTGAGTTCAAATCCCGTAGAAGTCATCCTAGCCTGTCATCTTTTCAATATTGATAAAACCATATCAATCCCAGTGGTGATTAGTGGAACAGGTACAGTGTCAAACGGAATTTTTAGTGGTCACTGTTCTGGTTCTTTGCATTCTGATTGCAATACCAGCAACAACACTAGTAGCAAGCTTTATTGACCTTGACTTACCCTTGGAATAACATTAGCAGCATGGGGAGGAGAAATTCTTTATCATCTACAATATATCTTGCTCAGGTTTGCATATGGCCACAGATATATTGCCAACCACTAACTGACAGGAGCTTTATATATATGTATATATGTATACATTTATATATATAATAGGCACAAGTGTGGCTGTGTGATAAGAAGCTTGCTTCTCAGACACATGGCTCCAGGTTCAATCCCACTGTGTGGCACCTTGGGTAAGTATCTTCTACTATAGCCTCAGGCTGACCAAAGCCTTATGAGTGGACTAGGTAAATGGAAACTGAAAGAAGCTCGTCGTATATACATATATATATATATATCTGTGTGTGTGTCCATGTGTATTTGTCCCTCCATCACTGCTTGACAACTGGTGTTGGCGTATTTATATCCTCTTAACTTAGCAGTTTGGCAAAAGAATAAGTGCTAGGCTTAAAAAATAAGTTCTAGGGTCGATTTGTCTGATTAAAATCTTTGAAGGCTCGGCTCCAGCATGGCCGCATGCCAATGACTGAAACAAATAAAAGAATATACAATGGTCAACACAGCTATAGTGTTTACAGCAGTCATGGCATTCAAAGCCTACAGGTGTTACAAAGCCTACAGGTGTAAGTTTTCTTCTTTATTTTAAAGCCCATTTTTCCACACAGAATCCACTGGGGCAGATTTTCTACAGTTAGATACCTTTCCTGTCACTGAAACTTGCTAGTTTCAGTCAAACTAATATTTTCCCATGTTGTCGAAGAAGATTGAAAATGAATGATGTCTGAAGGTGAAGTTCATTTGCAACAATTGCATGCTACAGTACTGTGTTGACTGAAATCTCTATTGGCAGATCACTAGTATGTTATTGTAGTTATTTCATTTAACTCTACTATTTTTGACACGTGTGTGTGTGTGTGTGTGTGTGTGTGTGTGTGTGTGTGCATCTTTGTTGCCTGAATGAACACACATAAGCAAGAACTTGGAGGACAAACTACTCTGCAATGTGTGTGAGTGTACGAGAGAGAGAGTGTGAAGATGTTCAGTATTGTCCCATTTACACATCATGCACACACACACACACACACACAAACACACACACACACACGCATACAGAAAGTGAGAGAGAAAGAAAGAATGGGAAGGAGAATGTACAAGCATTATGATTGGACTACAAAATACTGAAAGTACATCATACAAGCTTGCAGTGGAACATTTACCATCTGTTATATAAACATTTCCATATTCATGAATATAATATATATGGTTATTTCAGAATATGATATCATGAGGTTTGCGAATTTAAACTAGTGTCATCCAACAATGAGTTGCAAATTAAGATGCACTGTATTTGTTCTTTATTTTTCCCCAGCAACTTTTGGGTTTTCTATTTTCTGCTGCCTTTAGTCATTGAGATAACACTATGTTGTACCTTCAAGGGTACATCTTAGTACCTTCATTTAGTATTCATTACAATAATTGTTACATGTTTCTTGATCTTAGGATGAAATGAACAATGAACTTAAGTGGGGTTTGAATTCAGAATGCAACTAAATAGAACTGTCTGTTTTGTTTAATACTCAACTGATTCTAACATCCATCCACCATGAGAAAAAAAAACGAAAAAAATCAAATTGCATAAAATATCAAAAAGAGTACAAATGAAATAATATTGGATTGATATACACAGAGGACATTAGAAATTCAGCTAATATTTTAACACAAAGAAAAAATGTTCAAGTCAGATGGTAATATTATTAACACTGCTATAATAATAATAATAATAATAATAATAATAATAATTATAATTATTAGTATTATTACTATTGTTATTGTTTCCGATATTATGTGCTTAATACAGAGCTAGTAAACCTCCATTCCCATATAAAGAAATGATAGGTTATTGTTTTCTTGAAAATTGCTCTGAAAGAAGAAAAAAAACAATATAGATCTCATCACTTTTGCCATCTGCCACAAACAGATATGATTTGCATTAAATGGTTGAAAAGACAGAATATTATTTTCATATATATTATTAATTACACAAACCTCTTCATCAATATATTATTCTGCAATCATAATTGCTTACTTTAAGTTTGTGGGTGTTCAGGTGTAAGGGAGAGTTTATATGAAATTACAATTTTTTTTTTGTAACTGTTAGTGATAGATTTTAATTACTATTTTACTAAAAATAGATTTCATTTGATAATTATATCTAAAATAAATTTAAAACCTGACTTTTTACATGCAAATTCACATATACTAATACACACTAATGGAGAAACAAAGATATACATGTATTCCAGCATATAAACACAAGTACATAGACACAAACACTTATGTTACAAAGCATCAGGTTTTATGATATGTTAATCATTACTATTTGAGTTCCATTCCATTATGAATATTATCATAGCCAAGAAGACCCACCCACCACAACACAGTTGAGCTCCCAAACCAAAGTACCTTGTAAAAAGCATTGGTGTGGGTGCTGGTGCCATGTAAAAAGCACCCAGTACACCCTATAAAGTGGTTGGCATTAGAAAGTTATCTGTTGAAAACAAACCAAAACAGACTATGGAACCTGGTGCAGCCCCTGACCTTGCCATTCAACCCATGCTACCATTGAAAATGGATGTTAAATGTTGATGATGGCTGATGATATCAGGAAATTATAGTGACTTTCTCTTGTAAGGACTTCAACACATTTTAAAAAAATGCAAAATAATTTGTTATAAACGTTTCCTATGTTAATTATCATTACTAATGTACAAGTTATGTTAAGACATCTGCACTATAAGTATGAATTCTACCCTATTCATCTCCCAAAATGTGGAATGATGTGGCTGAAAACAAAAAAGAAAGCTGTGTTCAAAAAGACCCAGCTGCCTCAACAAATGTAAGGTCTTGAAAGCATGATGTTTATGTCTAAACACTTACTGGGCCTTGTTTAGCTTCTCATCTATCCTCATCAGGCCTTCTCCACCTCTCATCTTACACCTATTCCACCACTCTTCTATGGCATGATTCTGTGATTATAATCATATCATACGATGCACATATTTCACTCCCCTTTGTGTTAACAGTTACCTCCCACTCCTCCCAGAACCTCTTCCTCTCAAAATACCTCACTCATTCTCAACATCATCCCTTTCTATTTTATTTTCCATTAATCACCCCTTTCTGTGCCTCCTGTTATCTATCTCTCTCCTCTGAGGTACATCTTATGACTGCCATTACCTTATCTTTAACATCCTTTTTTATCTGCTCTCACTCTCATTGCCTTGTCATATGTCATTGATGACCTCCCTTCACTAATCCATCTCTGTCATGGGACATATCTCTTTTTCAACTGCCCTGATTCCCCAACTTTATTATACCCTTCTTATATCGTCTCTCTATTTTCCAATCTACCTACTGCTTTCTTCACTTCCTGTGCAGCCTCTTATCACCTCCTCCTTCTTGAGCCACTCCCCCCCCCATACTGATATTTACTTTCAACCACACTCCACTCTGGCTCCATTTACTACATTCACTGCTACATCCATCTCTAACTATATGTCACTTTTCTTATGTCCTCAGATGAACTTAACCACCCACCTTTCCCAATTCTTTGCCCATTTTCTCTCTTATATTCATCTTCTGCAAATTACCTGATGACTTCACTAGTACTAGTGTCAAGAAAACCACCAAGTACCATCTGTAAAGTGGTTGGCATTAGGAAAAGCATCCAGTAGTACATGCCAAGGTAGAAAATGGAGCACAATGCAGTTCTCTAGCTCACTGGATCCTTTTAAACTGTTCAACCCAAACCAGACATGAATTAGATGAGGATTTCCATGCTGTCATGAACTGGACAGATGTTCATTGCCTGAATTGGTTCTTACTTGGAGTCAGTGTTTGCTTAGATTGGTTGTGACGTACAGCTGGTTGCTGGTTCCAATTTAAGAACTGTTTTTACAGCTAGATGTATAATATCAACCACTTTATAGAGTATACCTGAATACATTTTATCATGGTACCAGCATTACAAAGATTCTCTTGTCCTTAGGAAGACTAAAAAGCCCTCTAAAGCTCTCCATCAACTTCCCCAGCTTAGACAATTTAATAAGTGCCTTTTGCATTGCTCCTCATCCTAAAAATATTTCAAAAACATTACTCTTATATCACAAGATGTTATTAAATGTAGAATGTGAGCCTGAAACATCCAGAACATACTTTAACAATAGTGTGTGCATTATTTGCTTCATGTTTCATAAAAATCTAGTTCTAAATATTGGTAGATCATCAGATACTTTAATTCATTCTTAGAAACTAATTTGAGCACAAATGAGATAGTGTTTTGAAATGCTTCCTAGAAGTAGTCAATAGCTTGTTTCTTAGGTGACCAAATTGCAGTGGTGAAGTGGCTTCTGAAAGCATTGTGACTTGAGACTCAAGTAAAGAACAAAATGGAAAATGGACAGTTAGCAAACAAAACAAAAAACAAAATCCTCTCTCTGGGTGAAGCACAGTATGAGTGATACTGCATGATAACAAATTATGGGCATTGAAGGAAGAAGATGTGCAAATGCTTAGAAAGAAATGAGGTGATTATGCTATACTGGATGAGCAATGTCAATGCTCAAGAATTATAGAGCACAAGTGAGCTGTAGAAAAATTAATAAGTGAAATCAAATTTCATGAGCAAGAGAGAAGTTTGAGATTATGTGGACATGGGATGCAAATAGAGGTTGATATTTGAGTTAAGCAATGACAAGAAACCTTGGGGAGAGGAGTCTGCAGAAGATAAAATCAAATAAAACACAGGAAGAAGTGGTGAAACTCATGAATGAAAGGACAAAGGACCATAAAAAAGGTTGGTATGATGTTGCTGCCAGAGTGGACCTACACAACCTATGTAATCAATGGAAAGAATAGAAAAAAATAGAAGAAAGCCAAACAACTAACCAAAAAGAATAAAAAATGAAAGCTATGTATGGTGTTAATTAATGCTGCTGCTGATGATGATGATAGTGAATGAAAGCAATTTGCATTGGTGTCAATGTTTTTGTGAAATTAAACAAAAATCAAAGAACGTTTAGAATTGAAAATAGTTGCAAGTTAATATATTAGAAATATATTATTTTTCTGAATGGAGTAAAACAATAAAAAGTAAATAAGAAGTATGAATAACCTAAAAAAAATTGTTTTAACTGTTTTACACACATGCACACAATCAGACAAGACAAAAAATACTGTGTTATGTTAATTACTTCATGAGAATAAACAGTTTCTTGGCAAAATATTATATATTCTTAGGACTGGTTATTAGTCATGATCTAAGTGGTTTGAGTATAATTAATGATAAACTATTTCATGTACAAAACAATGTTATTGATTTCATCATCATCATTAACATTAGTATTATTGTTATTATTATTATTACTTCTATAGAGCTATTGCACACTGCTTTAGTAGGAAGGAATGGTGTTTTGAGGTTTGGCAGCAACAAATCTCCTCACATCTAAAAGAACTTTAAGATTGTTGTAGATTACAGAATGGTACTTTTCTGCAGGTTGTCTAAACTTGAATATCCCCTAGCCTCCTAGGTAGTACTTTGTGTGTTGTGCCAGGTGTACCAATCTCCGAAGGAATAACTGTCACCCTTGTTTCCTATGGTCTCTTTGCCTCTTTTGCTAGGTGCTGATATTTTTCTAGGTTCTCAATTTCTTTTATGATGTGATATTGAAAAGTCTACGTTTTACACATGATCTTACCTCTTCAATAATTTCTGTTCTACTTGCTGCAATAGCAAGGCCAGCCTTTATGGAGAAATTCCATAACATTCTGTACTTATTATTCCCTATCACAGCCCCTGGCTCATGTTAATACCACTTTTCTATCACTCTGAATCCACACAATTGGCTAAAGTCGTTATGCAGTCTTTTACCAATGTAATCATGTCTGCATTCATACTAATTTTGTGCTAGTTTACTGTATTCACATAAGAGATGGTTAATACTTTCATCTCTTTTTCCACAGGTTCTGTGTTTGCTCTCTCACTGAATTTAATAAATATTAACTTTATCAAATTTATTGCGATGTCTTGTTCCTAATGGCTATAATAAACAATTCAGTTTCACATTTCAGGTTTCCATCTGTCAACCACAATAATCCTTACTTCCAAAATTCTCAGTTAGTTGCATGAATTAATCATGTAATTCCTTCTCTTTCCAGCCATTTATTGTGTCACTCTTCTTTCTATTTTTGAATTCTCTCACTGTTTCAGTGACTTTATGGATATTTCTGGTTGCAGACAGTATTCTCTCTTCACTACGCACAGCATGGTTTTTCAACCCCAATATTGCAGTACTAATTAATGATGTTTTCAGAGTTTAATAAGCCTTTGCTGCCTTCCTTTCTTGGTACATATTGCCTGTCAATTTTAGGTGGCATGCACTGTACATTGTGAGCAGCTTCCTAGTCCTTTTCTCTAAATCCTGGAGCTTTGTCTTTGTCCATTTTAGAAAATAGCAGAGTATCTTCATACTGGCATAGTCCATGTATTCAATGCTTTGATAATGTTCCCTCCATTTAGTTTGGTCTCAAGCACCTTCCTAATCCTTCTTTTGTACTCTCTGGGATAAAGAGATTTAGAAAACTAGATTAGCTGTTCATTTTGTATCATATTTTGTATCACAAAGAATGCTTTTACTAGTATTCATAAAAATGTATTAAATTCAGGAATGTGTGGTGGAAATTTTGAAATTCAATAATTTGGAAAATTACTAAGGGTAACAATGAACTGAATAATATACAGGAGCCTTTTTAGGAAATTTAGTAACATAGGTGCTGGAGTAGCTGTGTGGTAAGAAGCTTGCTTCCCAACCACATGGTTATGGGTTGTCCCACAGTGTGGCACCTTGGGCAAGTGTCTTCTATTATGGCCTTGGGCCAACCAAAGCCTTGGGAGTGGATTTGGTAGATGGAAACTGTGTGTGTTTGTGTGTCTGTATTTCTCCTCCCATCATCGCTTACCAACTGATGTGTGTTTATGTCCCCATAAACTAGTAGTTTGGCAAAAGGGATCGATAGAATAAGGCTTACAAAGAATAAGTTCTGGAATCGATTTGTTAGACTAAAGGTGGTGCTCCAGCATGACCGCAGTCAAATGACTGAAACAAGTAAAAGAATAGTTGTGCACATAACTGAGTGTTTTGTTGCAATTACAAAGTCCTAGGTTTGATTCAATTATACAGCACTTTTGGTATGTGTCTTCTTGTGTAGCATTGTGAGTTGAATTTAGTAAGACAAAAACTGAATAAGTCCAGTGTATATATGTTTCTGTGGTTGTTTATTAGTATAAACTAGTGTGATGTCAAAAAGTTTAACTAAGTGGTTCAATAAATATAGTGCAATTAAAAATAGAAGAGATGTATGTGTCCATAAATAGATATATATGTAACACATGCATATATACATATGCACACACAAACACACACGTTTATATATACATACATATACAACTGTATATGTATAAATACATACATACACAATTGTATATACATATATACATGTACATATAAATGTATGTGTGTATAATTGTATTTACATATATATCTGTGCGTGTGTGTGTATATGTGTATGTATGTGTGCACATATATCTAATGTTCACCCCCCCCCCCCCCCCACACACACACACTCAATGCCAATTTAAATTTCTTAGACTTAGATCATTTGAAATTTGTTTCACAGCTTGTATGAACAATTGCTATGTAATAGTAATTATGATAATGATCATCGAAATGATTACAGTGGAGCGTTTCTAGTAAATTAAACGTGGCAAAGAAAATGCAATGCAAGAGTTTTAAACAATTTTTCTGTTCATAAAAGTTTTATAGTCTATCAATATAACTTGACATAGAATGCTTTTTCATCTTGCACAGCTGAAGTATATAAAAATGAAGATGACTGAAATCTGGCTCTAACTTCAATAGCAGAAGATTTTATTTTGCTTCTATAATTTCTTCGTGAACTTCATTTCATAGAAGTCATACATATTCTTTTGAAGCTACAAATCAAACATTTCAAGCAAGCGAAAAAATATTTTCCAAATTGATGACCGTTTTAAGAACTTGCTCAGATACAAAACACAATCAAATATTTGCTATTCTCTTCCAACTGTGAGATGCTTGCCAATGATACTAAAGCATAACTTCTATCTTAAATATAAACTATGGGAACATTTAAAATTATGTTGTCTCACATTTTTGACAATCTCTAACATAGAAAATATTTATTAAACAAAGCTTTCAGTAATATATCACAGATGAGTTCTGATGAGAGCACAATATAATGAAAAGAGAATTTAATTTAACATATACATATCATGTTGGTATTTCTGTTAATTCTATGGTTAACATTACATAGTTATGGGATTCTCATGATATGATTTGAGCTTAGAAGCAAATGGAAAAAGTGTTGATTTCTTAATAAAAGAAATTATCTTGTTTACCATATTACTATATCGGTAATCACTGGAATTATGTACTTGAAGAGAGAAGTAGTTGCCTATTTTAATAGTGGTGTCCAATTTCAATCATCATGCAATTTTTCAGTTTTTCATTTTTAAACATTAAATTTCACTACTTCTCATTCATGTAGTTAACATTGTTAACATTCCAACATTTATACAAATAAACCAGGAATAATTTCTTAAGTTTAATAGGGATATGCTGCTTGTCAGGTATCTTTCTTCTTTAAGATTTGTGATGTGATGATAGTGTACCTGTTACAACATTAAGAATGTGTGACAATACTTTTAAAGATTTAGGCAATCATTATTTGACAGCTAAACTTTCTTGATGTACCATAATAGTCAATAATGATAATAATGATGATAATAATAATGATAATAATACAATCCATTAAAATTTGAAATTGCAAGAATTTGGAAAATAAAAATTGTAAAGGTTGTACCTATAATAATTGGTGCAGTGGTAACTGGAAGCAAAGATATATACAAATGGTTGAAAGTGATAAGAATAGAATGCCCTGTAGTGCTTCTACAGAAAGTTTGCCTCTAATTGACAGGAAAGACTGTCAGGAGGCTCTTAAGCACTTGAAAAACTAGTGAAAGATTGTAGATACCTAAGGTTACAGGTAGTAACTTGCTACCCAAATAAATTCTACCAGGAATAAGAACAAACCTGAGTCAAATCAATGATAATAATAATAATAATAATAATAATAATAGTAATAATAATAATAATAGTAATAATAACAAGAGAGCGGAAACCTCCGTCAATACAACACCAACATCCTCTCAACAATTAACCAATGATTTTTAAAATGAGAATATCTGAAATAAAATCGACTGCCCTCAGAAATGCGAATACTAAAAATGAACCCAACCACTCTCAAACATAAAAATAATCCAAATATATATATATTGAGTGAGAGGTGAAGGGAGAGGAATAAAATACTAATACAGTGAAGGAGAAGTAGTGAGAGTAATAGCCTTGACTGAGATGGAGTGAGAGAAAGTAATGACAATGAGAAAGATGAAACAAAGTGGCAAAGAGAGCGCCGTATAAATGAGAAAGGAAGGGGTGATAGATGAGTAACAAAGGAAGGAGTGAAAAAGCCAATAAACAGCATTTGAAGTGTGAGTACATGTATGTGTAGAATAGAAGTATGTTTGCATGCATGCGTGTACAATGGAAATGAGATGCTAATGTTCAATGCTGAAAATGTGTGAGTATATGTGTGTATGTGTGTGCATGTACAAGAAGACTGAAATTTTACATATACATGTAAAGTAAAGAAAATATAAAAAATAATCCAGAATCCTTGTCCAGCACCGGATCAATTCCAAAATCTAATGAGACTATGCCAGTCACAAGGCCAAACATCCCTGAAAGTTTCATTCAAATCCATTTGGCAGTTTTTGAGATACCTTGTCCATGGACATATAAACAAATAAACACGACTGAAAACAATACCTCCGACTTTGCTTAGGCAGAGGTAATAACTGATTAAAATTTTGGCACAAGGTCAGCAATTTTGGAGAAGGAAGTTAAGTCAATTACATTGACCCTACTTCTCTGCTGGTACTTATTTTATCAGCCATCAAAAGGATAAAAGCAAAATTGATTAGTAGAATTTGAACTGCAATATAGCAATCTGGTTATTGTTCACCAATATTTAGTTAAGAAAATTCTGTGAAATTCATCTGAAACTTCTGAAGCAGCAAGAATCGTTTGTAATTTATAACCACCATCTTTAAATGGATTATTAAACTTTTGAAACAGAAAAATGGAGCATTCAAAATTTAAGTTACACCACTTAAATGTGGTGAGACAGCCAACAGATGTCCAAATAAAGAGAAGCCAGTAAGGTTTTTTTTTTTTAATATGACTTAAATGTTGAACAGTATAACTGCTAATTGAAACTGAGAATAGAATAAGTCAACTATTTATTCAAAGGTTATTGGTACAACAATGCCATCTATTTAAATCAATGCTGAAAGACTGTTCTTCATTTAAAATAATCAAATCAGATTGTAGGGCTTTTACGGAGGCAGATCTGGAAGATGCAATACCATTTCTAAGAACAAGATGTTAGTAAATTTAGATTTGAATTGTTTATTTTAACTTCTAATCTTTAAACACAATATTTCTTCAATAAAGTTTGCAGGGAATAAACTTTTTAATCTTTTACAATCTTTCATTTTTTTTTTCATTTCAAGTTATCTTTTGTGTTCCATTCACTTACATTTTATATTCAAACAATGTATTAATCTCAAAAAGATAGGGTTATGTATCTAAATGAATTTATATATTTTAAAATGTTTATTTCTTAAGTTGCTTCATGAGTTCAGATTTTTACTTTTAACTTTGAATCCTTTGCAGTAGGATGTGCTTTAAATTTTTGAACTGGTAAACAAAGATGTTTCCTGGTTTTTTAATAGTATTTTTATAGTTAAAATTTTTTATAGCCTTTTATTTTATAGTCTTTTGATGAAAAAGCATAGCCTCTTTTTAATTTTGTAAGTTTCGTCTAATGCTTAGTGTTACTCAATGTTTGTAAATTTTTGAATGAATAATATGTAAAACAGCCATGGCCTAATTATAGTCTTTAAATGTGAACTTTAACAGGCTAGAGTACTAAAAAGTAGTGTGATAATTTAGATTGGCAGTGATAAAATTCTTTGTTGCGTGCTTTCAATGAATAAAAGAAATTTATGATTAGTCTAGTAATAAATAGTGGGGTCAGAGGTAGAGTAAGCAATACCATAAATTGAGGAGTTAGTGTCAAAGGTTTTGTGAACTATTTCTATTGCTATGGACATCCAGTCTAGGACATCCATTCATCAGCAACTGTGTTTCTTAATATATGCAATTTCATGGATGGTTTTACAAGTATGAGCACATATTTATGTAATATGCTACAGCATGCATCCCCCCTACATACACACACACACACACACACACACACACATTCTTTCTCTCTTCTCACACACACACTCAGAAATGACCCATATGGAATTGTCACATTGATATGTTATTGTTCACTTCATATTTGCTGCAAGCAGTTTATTATGTCAAGGGTTGAGGCAATTTTATGTTCTGCAATTTACAAAGTTGTGGAAAATAAGTATCAGACCTTCAAGAAAACTATGCAAATCAAAATAATATGCCATTTGTCCTTTACAAATATCTGCAAACAATAACACTTTACTTCAATGGTCTATGGTGCTTGAAGAATGATTGAAGCATCATTAAATACCTTTTCCAGGTCATTATTAAGTCAGGCATGATCTCAGCTAATTCTGACCAAAACGTATCTAATTATACAAAGTATAGCATATTCTTCATCAATTAAATAGTACATAGTCCTGGACAAAGCACTTGTGAGTTAGTCCTAATGTATTTTTAGACTGCACTTTTTCCATATTGAAAAGAATAAGTAATGTTTACCCATTTAAAGTATTATGTATATACCAGAGCCTGTATTTTTGTTGCTGGATGCCATTTTCAGTTCCAATAATTTCTAGTAAATTTGCTACATTTAGTTAAACAGACTAATGAAGGCATGTATGAAGGAATGTATATTATAGAAAGTATTTCAGCACATATTTTTATACACATCATAGTAATTGTTTTAACGTCCACTTCTCCATGTTTGCATGACTCGAGTGGAATTCACTGAGGTAGATTTTTTATGGGTAGACACCTTTCCAGTCACCAACTCCTACCTGATTCTATGACCAAACTTGTTTCCAAAGATATGAAAGAAGGTATACCACTTATATCAATCACAATGACACTCATTTACAACTATCACATAATGTCAAAACACAGAAACACACATACACAATGATGGAGTTCTTTCAGGTTTTTGTTTATTAAATCTACTCACAAATTTTGGGTCAATCCAGGGCTATAATAGGAGACACTTGTCCTTGTAAATATGTACATATTTGTGCCTTTGTGTGGTAAATAATATACTGAGAATGTTCCTTCTGTAACGGTATTTCAGAAGAAATACATTGCTTATATCTCATTTCCATTCAACTTGAATCATGAGGGTTCATCATCACACTTGACTCTTCATCATCACTACTTCATCTCTTTTTCCAGCTCAAATGTGATTATTTCCACTCTCTCTGTGAGAACTCATGTACTTCATCTACAACAAGAAACCTGTTCTGTACTGACTCCTTCTTTCATACATTAATATCTCATCTTTTAGCATAAGGTTGCCTTTCTCTCTACTACAATCCCACTCAATCAAAAGGGATCTTAGTCTTATCAGCCACATGGCAACTCCAGTAGAGTTGGTACTATGAAAAAAAAACTTGCAAAGAGGTTGGCATTAGGAAGGGCATCAAATCATAGGAACCATGCCAAAGCAAACATTGGAGCACGATACAGTCCTTGGACCCATCAGATCCTGTTAAAACGATCCAACCTTTGCTAGCATGGAAGGTGGATGTTAAAGCTGATGATGAGGATGATGACGATGATGAAACTTTTACATTGGTGTTTGAAGCATAACTTAGAATGTTATTACATAAAATGATAATGGAAGGTTTTAATTCAGTAAGAACATTTGAAAACTGGTGTTTTGCATCAAAGAATTAGAGGATGTCTCAGATGAATTACTATCAAAAGAGTTAACAAAGTTTTAATGCAATAAATCTAAAAAAATTTTAAAAAAAGTTGTTTGAAAACGATGCTGACATTAACATGAGAAAATTAAGTCCAGTTAAAACATTACAAACAAAACAAGGTGCATATTGCTTTAGAATGAAATTCTTCAATCAACAAATCACAACAGATTATGAAGAGAATAACTGATCTGTGGATTACATCTAATTGATTTACCAGCAACCCCTATATCATGAATCTATTTTGTCCTGGCTAACCTACGTTTCAACAACAAATAACTACAAAGTATACACACTGATACTCTTTGCTTTATTATAGATGGTACACAGATTGCACCTATAGAGCACTTATACATTGAAACAAAAAGGATTAAACCACCTGCAATACTTAGGTATACAATCCACTGCCATACAAACTCCAGCGTAGACAGGCCTAGTCACTACATTTCCAACCAACTTGAAATACACGCACATTATACAAACTGTTCTAAAAACTCTATCTTTCACCTCCAACAAATATAAAAATATCAGCAGCATCGATATTTCAAGGTTTCCAAATTCTATACCAGAACACACATTATTAGATAATTAGAAAAGAATAGCAACTGCACAGAATAAATATTGCATTCTGTTTCAGCCAGCCCACCATGCACTCTTTGCTATGACCATCACTAAAACTTAGAGGCACATATGAAAGTGGAGGAAACAAAAGAGTTCGAAATTTTCATACTTACTACATAAAGTAAATCATGCTTTTTAAAACAGATACTGAAATCTTCACCTATGCAGTGACTTTCCCCAAGGTGCCAGATTTGTGAACTGTACTTAGCCTTTTAACCAATTACATATGTCATGTAGTCTTGCTCTCTAAGCACTAATAAGGGATGCACAAAAACACAAACAAATAAAAAAAATACAAACATATTCACAATCAATTATTTTAACATGTGTGTGTGTGAGAGAGAGAGAGAGAGAGAGAGAGAGAGAGAGAGAGAGAGAGAGAGAGAGAGAGAGAGAGAGAGAGAGAGAATACCTGAATATTTCCAAAGAGACACAAACAAGCTCATTTAAGAAAACAATTTTGTCATGCAGAATTCTTTGTGTCTGTTGTCTTTTATCAGATATTAAAACTAAGACAAATTTTCTTTCTCATTAGTATGAACTGTTGATTCTAGTGGCACACTGTCAGAAACATTACCCTTTTTTTGTCTAAGATTACATTTTAACACTTCTACCCTTCACAGAGCAATTGAAACAATCTATGAAACAGTAAGAAACAAATAAACATAAATTCATTAATGTGAGATTGCTAACATTTCAACCACAATCATTTTCTGTAACTTGACTGTTTTCTTTACATCTCATGTAAAGGTAAATTTTATGTTCAAAATTCCTGCAGTACACTGTTCCTTATGAAACAGTCACCAGAGAAATTTCTTAGCACAAGTAAGTAAAGTATTGATTCTAGATTTAAGTGGAGCCAGAAGGGAACAATAAGTATGAGTGGTCATGAGTTCAATACAAGAATTTCCAGCTGGTTGCATCTGGAATGTCAGAATGAGGTAGCTTGTATAATGGCTGCTTTCTTCAAAAAAACACTTAATGAACCTACCAGCCTTTCTGCTTTCCTACGAACAATATCATAACTATTAGACAAACATTTCATTCTTCACTTTCACTTTTTGCTATTGCCATCTTGATACAATTTTCAAAGTTTTCTATACTTTTCAGTCGAGTCTTTGATGATTTTTTTCCCAATGTTATAGCAATATTATGTTAGCCACTACAGAATAGGTCAAAATTACCAAACAGAATGCTTCACATTTATTTACAGAAAGAGAACACTGACACATTAATACATTGACTAGAGAATAGGCCCTTATAAAATTTCTGCATATAGAAACAATAAGGTCATATTAATACAACTTTTTACTAGTATTAAAAGCATGAGATCTTTTAGAAATGTAAGTTACAAATACCCAAAACCACATATTGATTTGATTCTGACAGTTGCAAACAAAACCAATTCCTAACTAGAGCATTTAGAGAGTGCAAGCCTCTGCCAAGGCAACACCAACATCCTGTCAATGATTAGTCAGAGATGATTTTTAAAATGAGAAAATCTGAAATAAACTTGGCTGCTCTCACAAATGAGAATACTAAAAATGAACTTGGTTGCTCTCAAAAAAAAAAAAAATAAAAAAAAAAAACGGAAAAAATAATCCCGAATCATTGTCCAGTACCGGATCAATCCCAATGGTAGTCATGGAATGCGAAGGCAGCTGTAGACAATTTAGTAACAGTAATAAATGGTTTATCCTTATCTAATACAGGTCAAAGTTAACGAATTGACCATTCAAATGGTTTCAAAGGCAGAGGTAATAATAATAAGTTCTACTCAGGAATTTTTAAATGAATAGCATGAAACCTTTTGGCTTTCTCTTCTCTTAAATTCCAGCCTTCCTTTAGAATTCCTGTTGTTTTAGATTAATGTTCAAATGTATGAATATAAGTATGCTGTAAAATGTTAATATGTATGTATAATATATATATATATCATAAAAATATGTTAGTGTTATTTAATTTCTGAACGGTTTTGCTGCCATTTTCATGCAGTTTGATTTCTTTATCCATCAATTTCTACTAAGATAGAGACACGAGTAAAATTAATAGTAGAGAAATGAAAATAAAACTTTGGAAACAGCCTAAAGGGGGATAACTGAGAAAGACTTGAAAGTCAATATAAAATCATAATCAAGTCATTCAAAGTAAATATAACAACTAATCCAGTCCCAGATTGATCCCAAAATCTAATCAGTTTGTGCAGGTCACGAGACCAAACATCTCTGAAAGTTTCATCTGAATCCATTCTGCAGTTCTTGAGATATCTTCTCCATGGACAAACAAACAAACATGACTGAAAACAATACCTCCACCTTCACGCGAAGGTAATAAAAGTTACAGATGATAAGTTACTGGTTTGAATAGTCTTAGTCAGGCATGAACACGTTTGTGACTTAACCAAGTGGTTTTGTCTTACTGTATAGCACCATGAGAAAGTACCTTCCACAACAGCCTTGGGCAAAAAATGCTTCCAAGCTGGTTGATGGAAACTGTGTGGAAGCATGAATATGACAATAATTCTAATTTGGAAAATAGTTTCGTCATCTGAGGAAAATATTAAATAATGAATATTTATACCAATATGTTGTCAAATAATCAAACCAAAAAAGTGTCTGATGTCATAAATATCATATCTCCATTAACTTCAAAAATAGTAATCAATAGTCATATATGAATTAAATCTCCATTAGAAAATGTAAAGAATCTAAAAAGTTTCCCTACTTCCTAAAAGTATGTTTTTAAACTCTAAAGTCTACAAAGTGGAATTTCTTTATATTTGTATGTATGGGTTTAATTTGAATATGAATTTCTGTAACTGATTGATTCAATGCAATTTCTGACTAACAGATAAACCATCTTCTTTTATACTGCAACTACAATGACCTCTGTTCCTTGGAGATAGCTGGATTGGACAACCTTTATCAGGTCCACCCAAATCACTCTGCCAGGTCCCTTACAGCCTAGCTTTTCAAGTAGTCCTTCTTTAGATGCTAGTTCTCTTGAATTTTAGTCTGCTCATGTTCCTCTGTTGCTGTCCATTTAATCATGTATGTTTAGTAAAAAATGACAAGTCTATAAGCACCACCTCTTCCTTCAGAACACTCATGAAGTTAAAAAACATATAATAGAAAGTGATCAGAAAATATTTTCTATTAAAGTGAGGATATGCAGCAACATAAAAAATCTACTATGACTTGAAACATGATTTCAGCCTATCACCAATTGCACTGTAATCCAACATAACCTCATGCTAGGTTATAAAAATGCCATGGCAGATAAAATCATGTAAAGTTGGTATATTTATTTTCAAAACAGGGCATCAGATGTAGCATGCAAAATAGAAATCTGTGCTGGTATGGTCATGTGATGCATATGGACAAGGAAAGTAGCATAAAGAAGTGCTAATCTCTAATGATAGAGGTAACCTATGGAAGAGATAGATCCAGTAAGATGTGGAACTAGATGATGAGAAAGAATCTTCAAATGTATGACCACACTGAAAAAATGACAAAGGACTGAGGCTTCTGCTCATTTGCTGTGCTTAAGATGACACACCAAGCTAAGTAAAACTGTGACCATCCATACATATAAGCTGGTCCTTTACAGCCATGCCTTCCACTTCCTCTCTCTGCTGAGAGGTTTTTGTTTTGTGGGCTTGTGGTGCCACATAAAAAGCACTTGTGCCAGTGCCATGTAAAAAGCACACATGCCAGTACTACTTGGAAAGCACTCGTGCCACCACCATGCTGGTGTCATGTTTAGAGTACCCATGCTAGTTCCGTATAAAGGCACCTGCACTGATACCACATAAAAGTACCCATACCAGTGCCACGTAAAAAGCACCCAGTGCACTCTGTAAAATGGTTGGCATTAGGAAGGGCATCCAGCAATAGAAACCTTACCAAAACAAAACAACTGGAGTCTGGGCAGCTCTCTGGCTGGCCATCCCCTGTCAAACTGACCAACCCATGCCAATATAGAAAGCAGACATTAAATGATGATGATGATGATGTTGAAGGAAGTTTTCATAATCTTAACATAATTGTGTGATCATATTTGACACTACAAAATTGCAGTTCTAAGATATAGGAATTTAATATATGGTTCCAACTTCCAAAGAGACATTAAATAGATTAGTTAATTTGTCTTATATGGAGCAGATGAAGCAATTATAGTAGAGACTTTCACACAAGGTCATGAATGCAGAGTTAAGATAGATATACAAGTTAAAGTATAGGTAAACGATAAATAAGCAAAATATAGTAAATCTAAATCTAAGTGAAAGGCAAAAGGCAGAATAAATACATAATCATCATCATCATCATCATTTAATGTCTGTCTTCCATGCTGGCATGGGATGCATGATTTGACAGGAGCTGGTAACCCTGGGGACTGCACCAAGCTCCACTGTCTGCTTTGGCATGGTTTTACAACTGGTGCCCTTCCTAATGCCACCCAATTTACAGGCTGAACAGGGTGAGGTTTTTTTTATGTGGTACCAGCACTGGTGAGATCACCACATAAAACTTGCAAGACAAAGATCCAAAAACCGAGAAGTGGAGTCTTATTGAAAGAAGTGAATTTTTGCCAGGTGTTGAAAGATGATAATCACAAACTGGGAAAATTATACAATTATTTTGGCTTTGACAAATCTGGTCAACAAAATAAAATTAATGTTACATATAAAAAGGTCTTAATTTGACCAACAATGGTGGAAAACAGAAACAAACACAATATTCTATAACAACAGTTAATGACGTGTGTGTGTGTGTGTGTGTGTGTGTGTGTGTGTGTGTGTGTGTGTGTGTGTAGGGTGTTATTGTTTTATTTGAAGGGCAACCAGGCTGAATTTTCAAAGTCACTATCGACCATTACAGAAGTATAATAAATATGTACTCTATAACAAAAAATATTGAGTAATTCTTCAGTTTAGTGTTAAACTGTTTTCATATATAACATGATATAAAATAAAACATTAATGTGTGTGTGTGTGTGTGTGTGTCTGTGTGTGTGTGTGTGTGTGCGTGTGTAAATATATTCATATACATGTGTGGTGCATGTACATGCAAGTGAAACAGCAGTGATATGTGCCTTCAAATGGTGTGTGTATATGTAAAATTATGTCCGTTTCCATGTGTTTAATTGACTAATTTGGGATATAAAGCAATATTTTCAATGTGTGAAGTTGCAAAAGAAATATAAGATCACATATGCATACACATTTTGAATGAAAATATCACTGCTGATATATAAATCTTCAAGTTTTAACACTATACAAGGTTCTCTTTTGCTGGTGTTGTTTTGATTCATAGCTGTAATTGATAAGTTACCACCCAATTGCATCATCTCTTAGAGAAACTACTGATATTACTGTGTCACCATAGAACTACAACTGTTAGAAAATGCCAGTATGTGAGATATCAGGAGCTAAGTCTGCTAGTTAATATAGCATTGCTCTTGTCACTGACTGATCGTTGGAAATAGTTGATATAATGCTTCTGCAGTTGCTGTTTTTGTTACTGAAACTGTCAGTGAACAGGCATGTTAGGGGGATTGTTTGAGGGATATTACCACAATTACTCAAACCTTTGGGTGTAAATGTGCATCACTAGTAAGACATAAATATACCCTTTCTTTTAATAAGGGAGATCCACCACAAAATCAATGTAAGTAAACTAGACTGAAAGTTTAATCAAGAAGATTACAAAAATGACAATAAAAAAGAGCAGAGCTGTTGCAATAGGGAAGCTATTAGCTTTCAATTGTATAGATATAGACTTAATCAACCATACTAACTAATCTCTTTTTATGGGATTATATTTTATGTTAATATGGCATGGATGAAGTTTGAAAATTTAAAATTATAACAAATTCATTACAGCAAGTATTTTTATATATACACCTTGTCTCTCTTCCTAATCACTTAACTATGAAATGGGACAGACATCTATACTCAGTGAGGCAGACTAAATCAGACTTAAAAGAATGTATATATCAATGTCATCATTGTCAGCATTCCAGCACCTCAAGCTGACAATCACAATTCTTATTTTAAATGCAGAGGAGCAGGTTGGTAAATCATTGACTCCACACGATTTATTATACAATGTTGGCTATCCAGTTAAAATAACTAGAAAACAACTAATACTAGTGGCAATTTTGGTGCATGGCAATCATACTGATAGTGTACTATGAGAATTTAGCTTCTACTTTTAGCCTGGAGTATACTCCAGCTTTAAACAACTAACCGTAATGCATCTTAAAAATACTTTAGAATATTGCATATACATAAATACTCACATAAATGAATTGATGCAGTTAACACATACACAAACATTGTACATTTTATCCAAAACAAGGCACTATGGTTTATCAGTAAACTTGTGTTTACATCCATGCAACAAAACCACTAACTCACTGATGAACAGTATCCTCTCTCTGTTCAATTTACACAACTAAATCATTTCTATTCCTCTGAACTAGCAAGTCACTAAACCCTAAGTAAAATATCGCACTCAATTCTTTCCTCCTAGAACTGCAATCCTGTATAATCTTCTTTTCTTTGCCCACATTTTTTTCAGTCAACAGCAAGCAAAATTTCAGTTGGTTCATCTATATCCATCTCTTCAGTCTACATACAACTCATTATAATAAAAATATATATATAATCTTTGTCTTTTAAAACAAAGCTAATAATTTTGTGAGAAGGATAGAATCAATCTTATCAAGCAACTGTGGAAGGATGAAGCTTAAAATCAACCTTGGCAAAAATGGGATATAACCAAATACTGAAAAATGATTGGTTCAGCATTCTAGCATAATAGATAAATCTAAATTCACTTCCTTGAACTAATTAACTTTTATTTTTAAAAGGGATGACAATAATTTTAGAATTCAGCAATGACAGAAGCAGCAGCAGTCAAGCATTTTGGTACTATTTGTATGTGTTTTGCAAATGGATGAATGTGATTTTAAGGACACAGTTATTAACTGCTGGCATTGCATGTCTATACATTGTATTTTGGAAAATATTTTAAAGTAAATTGTTTAGCTTTATAATTTGGCATACAAGTTAGGTGAATTTTACTTTGATCTAAGAACAATTCCATTACACTCTTGATAGAGTTTGTAGAAATTCAACTAAATGACTTTTGATTCAAATATGAAGTTTACAAACCCATCACAAACAAAGTAAATGCACAATTCTTTAACAACATTTACTTCATTTGAAACTCTTAGTAAAAGATTCAAGAAAGAAATTGAAAATTTGGAAGCTGTAATTTTAAATACGCTCTGAAATATTTGCCAAATCAAATGACGGATTTATCCCTTTTTATTTAAGTAGTTACTTTACTTCTGGAAGATAAAATTATGAAGATAGTGATTACAGTTCTTAACTTGAACATTCATCACTAATTCATTTATTAACCAATCATATTTTACTCAATAACTTTCTACCAACTCGCCATTAACTTAACTTTACCTATGAACACCAAAGTAAACAACTTACACATATTTTATGGATCAAGTCCAGAACTATGCTTTGCATTTAAAAACAACATTGATTTTATTAGTTTACAGAGTTATGTTTGGAGACGATAAATAGTTTAGATGTAAGATTTGTAGGGAATGAGTTAAAAGAGCTCTTGGCATTTTGTTACAACCATAACCAGGTATGAAACAACATATTTTAAAAGTAACAAACCCAGAAAATTATGGTCAGTTTTATTTCCTAATTGGGAGGTGAATGTATATGCAGTCTTGAAAGTATTCTGGACATAAGTGCATTTGAAATAGAAGCATCAGTCTCCAGTTGCCCCTCTTTGCAAAGAGAGTGAATAACCTATTGATTAATGCTGAGCTGGTATTTTACAGTCGAAAATCCAAATGTACCATCTTCAGCACTACTGACACTAAATTACATAACATTTGTTGAATTTACACCTGCAATGCTATTTCAAGTGTATGTATGCACAACTATGCCTTCACTGGTCTTGATGGTATTGTCTGCTTTTCAAATATGGCAGGCTCTTTCTACTGCGCTAGCTTTCACTACCTTTCCAGTTCTGCCTTCATTATCCCAGAACAGTGGAAAATTGCCAGTGTTATTCACTTCCCCTGTCAATCACTCTCCAATTAGTCTCACAAGCTGTATCACCAAAATGATGGTATCCTGTTTCAGAGAGACACTCTGGAACTTCTGGATTTATTTGTTTCTATCAGCTGTTGCCAACTCATTGCATTTCTTGAAGATGCTACCTGAATTACATGGATGCAGTTGTCTATCTCAACTTTGTCCAAACTTTTAATTCTATATCACAAATATGATCTATGGCAAAGATGGGTCTACCTCTGCTACAAGTTCCCACCACAGTTAGAGATTGGCATTTCTTTACACAGCTGTCTTCATCCATATGCATCACATGACCATACCAGCACTGTCGTCTCTCTTGCGCACCACATCTGATGCCTCTTATGCCTAACTTTTCTCTCAAGATGCTTACACTGTCGAACATGCACACTGACATTGCACATCCAGTAGCTTCATTTCTTTCAAGCCTACACATGCCCTCGGCTGTCATAGTCCATGTTTCCCTGCCATGTAGTATAGCTGTTTGCAACTTATACAAATGTTTATGCATTGGGTATAAGCTAGTATATGCATGCACATACATTAATACATATACACTACCATAAATGCATGCACTTATACACAAATATTTAGCTGGTCTAATTGGTAACATCCAGCATCACTGAAAAAATCACATGATGAACTAAGCTTTCAATTAGCAGATTTTAGTTACTCTAAGCCTTAAATTTTCTGTATTTTAGAAAGAAATTTAGTGTTTTATTCAAATTTCATGTATATACCTTTTTTTTTAACCCCACCCAAATCAGAGCTTCCTTCTGGAAATGCTTCTTTTCTTGACTCTATTTTCTAAATTTTTCTTGACATATTCATCTGCTTCATACAACCTTTCCTTTGATATTTCCCCATTTGTTGAATGATAAATAAATAGGAAGATATCAATAAATAGGAAAACACAAAAGGGATGAAGTTATCATTCTTCAACCAAAACTTATTTTTTCCACTATTATGATAGTTGTCAGCATCCCTATTATCATCAATACATCTATAGTCTAATTCTTTTCTATACTTTTGTACAGCATCCTTAACTCAACTCCACCATCTTTCTCATCATGTTCACTCATTATCAAACAATAAAAGGTAATTTTTACCAAGAAAAAAAAGCGAAAGGAATACAAAAGCAAAATACTAAGAAAAATATATACATTAATAAAATAAATTTAACTATCAAAGTCTACAGTAAATATTGATTTTTATGAGGTGTGGCAAATGGGAAAGATCAAAATAAGGGAAAATTGGATACAACAAATATTATACTGAGCCCTTAGCATTTGCTTCAATATTAGTTCAAATAGGATTAAAATAATTAACCCACACTTTATTTTCATTTTTATCCTTCCAACATTTAAAAATTTTAATTATGCATTTTAATGACTCAAGACAAATCCAGTTTGCCTTTGAAGGTCTCAAAGAAGTCTTATTCAAAATAGCTTTCTGCAGCACAAAAACACCTTGTTCCAACCTGGCCACTCCTACATTTTCTCCTTATCTCTGGGTGTCCTTCTGCGTCTTCTCTCCAAGAACTCTTTTTTAAAAATTCATTAAAAAATAATGTGAATATTCTAAATGTTTTTCATGCATTTAACACTCTTGAAGAGATGCAACAAATCAAATATGTAACAAATGTGAAAATAACCAGTTGCAATGTGTGTGTGTGTGTGTGTGCATGCACGTGTAGCTCTTTGGCAATGTATAAAATATACTAACCTAAAATATCATAGTGTAGAATCATACTTCAACAACGAAATATAGACATATTTTAACAAATACCCACAAAATGTTTGAGAAAGGATCATGAATTCTTGTCAATTGAAATCAATTTGTTTTCACAAAAGAAAAGAAAGAAAAAAAAAACAAAACAAAAACAATGCTAGAAAATGCCAACCAATATTGTACCCTTTGTCATATATGTGTTGCTCAATTGTTGGCATTAATTTGACTTAAAATTAAATGTCAAGATCTTATGAGGAATGTATAACAAAAATTCATATATGTATATTTCACAAACACACGCACACACACATGCATGCAATCACACACACAAATGCATGGCTGTATGGTTGCATGGTTAAGATGTCTTCAATGCAGTTGTGCAGCTTCTTGCTTTGAACAAAACTCAGAGAAAGCTTCTAAGATAATTACAAAGCAGAATGCTCATTTAAAATCTTTGCTAATTACAGGTAAAAGCAATGAAATGTAAAAGTATTTATATGTCATCATATAAAATGACTTATAAGAAGAACCATGAAAAAAAAAAACTGTGTAAAAGGAAATTGTGCAAATCCTTTTAGATGAACTTAATTTGAAGGTACAACTGTGTGTATCTTTCTCTCTCTCTCTCTCTCTCTCTCTCTCTCTCTCTCTCTCTATCATCATCATCATCATC
>NC_068984.1:28721592-28732747 GCF_001194135.2 Octopus bimaculoides
TATACATACATATATATACATTCATATATATACATACATATATATACATACATATATATATATACTTTATTTAAAAGCAGCAGAAATATAACAAAAAAACTGTTACTCTGAGTAACAGTTTTTTTTGTTATATTTTGTTATATTTCTGCTGCTTTTAAATAAAGCATATTACTCTACCTCTGGTATTTGAGTACTCTTTTTTCCACCTTGTTGCACATTTCATGTGCTTAGTCCGGTACACACACACACACACACACACACATATATATATATATATATATATATACAATGAAAAGAAGACAAAGAAAATTCTTTAACATCTTTAATTATAAGTTACAAATGTTTCCATTCCATCTTCATCTGCAATGCCTTTTTACATGATGGTTACATTTATGCCACATATTTTATCTTTTAAATGATATAAGGCCTTAAATATATGCTTGTCCATCTTTTGTCTCTATCTTTCTACACTCATATGTACATGTGTGTGTGTGTGTGTGTACTAGTTTATTTGTGAATATGATTACAAGTGGTGTCTTTTGCATATACCAATAATATTCAATATAGATCTACAAGCATCTCATTCCAGTACATTCATAATTACTCACAACCTTCTACTTCCAGCCATCCATACACATGCAACCTCCCAACACACACTGACACCAACACAATTACACAATCAAACTTACACTCACTCTAATATCCAAACAGCAATAAACACAGAGTCATCTTAGTTTATTAATTAACAATAAACATTCTCATCATCATGACACTCAAACAGTTCCAATTGTTATTTTCTTTTGTTTATATCTATCATTAACCATGTTTTCCCATATGCTTAACTTTTTTTTTTATTACATACCCATTTGATACCAAAGGTAAGATACTAATATTTAAATGGAAATATCATTGTAAATTTCTGTATGACATTTGTGATAAAACATAATTTATTAGATAAACACTTGTTGTAGGTCAACCAACATTTTATGACATGAAATTTGTGTTTGCCAAATGTTGGGTGCTATTTTCCCTCATCATTGTTGCTATCTGTTTGATAATCTTTCATTCTTGAAACAAGTGGATACCATCCTCACATTCTATAGTAGTGACTTTTAATTTGAAGGATTTTTGAAAGAAACAGTAGCAGCCAATGACAAATGCAACAAACATAACCATGTTTGGATATGGTATTGGACATCAATTTCAGATGATGATGATGATGATAGTGATTTTGACAGTGGTATTGAAAATGAGTTCTATATTTCAAAGGAGTGAAAATTTTAAAAAAATATTTCTCTTTGAAATTTTCCAGAAAAAGGAACCCAATTACTGCTTTCCCTATGATTGGAAACCCATCAATTATTTCCATTTACTTTTTCCAGTTGAAATATCCTAGATGATGACTTTAGAAACAGATCATTATGCAGAACATAAATAAAAGAAAAAAAATGAAGTTAGTCTGACTTTATACATTCTTGGACAAAATACTAACATGACTTGTTTTCAATATGGAGGGCATTAAACTGTCCACAATTACAAGCTACTGGAACACTGATGAATTCTTCGGTGACCCCTATGTTCCCAATATCAATACTAGACTGGAATTTCTAAAGTTGTGTTAGAATTTTTATGTATAAGACACTAGCAGTACACCAGAACAAGGAGAACATTATAACTTTTTATCTAAATAACATATCTCTAGGACACTTTTCCAAGAGTTACTCCTAACAACGGAAATAAGATTCCACTGGTGAAGGGAAAGGAATACTGGTGTAAAAGGGTCAAACATACAAAATTAAGTAACCAAAAGTAAGGAAAATATGTGACATGAACACTGGCTTCTGCTGTGGTTTGAATGTTTATTGGGGGGGGGGGGCAGATCAAATGGTTTAGAAATTATCCCTTCCACATCATAACTAAGGATGAATATTACTTTTTGATTGGTATTTCAGTTTGATTAAACTGGAAATTTGGCAATGTATAAGTGATTGTAAATAGAAAAAAGTTGGATATTAAAAAAGGAAACATTGAAAAGAAGTCATGTTTAATCAATGACAGAAAGGAAATTTGTTGGCGACCACGCACAGAGACAAGAAGCAAATTTATTTTCTAACTGCATGTGTTCTACCACATATGGTTGAATATGGCATGCTGTTTCTAAATATTGACTTTAAAAATTACATGGGTAGTATAGATTGGATGAATCAGTTGATGAGCTAATATACAGTTGGTAGACTGGGTGATAAGAGAAGTTGGAGCAATAAGAGTTTTGATATTGATCTGAATGTTTTTTTCACAAAACTGATTGACTACCAAAAGTTATGAACAGATCATGTAAAGCAAATTGAGGGCAAGCTATTTATACAAATAAATAAATAAAATAACTCAATGAATAAATAAAAAGACCACAAGTAAAAAATAACTGTAAGAAGAAAAAGATAACTCTCTGAATTCAGTCAATCTCTGCCAAACTCTGTAAACCAATGGTTGTAAGAGTTTGTGCTGAGAATGCCAACATGAAGAAAGAAAAGCTCTCAGTGGACAGTCAATTTAAATGACTTTTCAGTATGCATTCTGCAAAGTAGGAAGCTTATGATCTCACTAAGAAAAAAAATGTTACATAATTTGTTCATAATTTAATTACATAAAAATAATTTTCAAATTTAGCACATTTTCAATTTTTAATTTACCTGTAAGGTGAATAACAAGTTCTACTTAAATATATTAGTGAATCTCTTGTATTTGTAAATCATTTTTGTGTGTGTTTATATTTGTATGGTATTTATTTCATTTTGTAATTTTCTTGAAGCAGTTTGATAAATTTCAATATTTCATGTCATTTTCATCGTTATATGCAGTCAAGTTCAACTGGAAATCTAATAACATACATTCTTCTATACTACAATTCTATTAAATATCTCATCTAAATATACTGGCTAGTACTTCATTTTACATGATGATACTGAAATAATTTTGCATGTTATTGAATTTAATTACCATAATTTTAAGATAAACATGCTGCCACAGAATCATTTAGTAAACTGTGTTAAAAACACCACATTCATTCACCAATTAGCAAAAACATGATAATATTGTTTTACAAAACCAATTTAAGCTCTTTATTGTTTTAGAATATAATTGAAACACATATGAAGTATACATCATCTAAATTTATAGAAGTGAAATCGGTTAGAGCCTGACGACTCAGTATCTTTTCTTCCTTCATTTCAATTGTCACTTCAATCATATATATTTACCTCTCTACTTGACTACAATCTTTTGTTTAGTGAAATATCTATGAACCTTCTACTGCTCCATCCACACATCTAACTCCATAATTAACAACCTCCCTCAAGGATCTCTACAATCACTCATTAATTACTCATTTCCCCTGTCATGATCATCACTTACTATATTTTCCAAATGAAAATTGTATATTATTTACTCTCAAACACACAAACTGAGCCAAGATCTCCTGTGATTCTCCATGAGTGGAAAACCCAAGAGATGAAATTGTATATATTTGAAATTCAAAAGACCTAGATCCCAATTTTGTCCCTCAATTCTTCAGTCAGTGAGGTATCAAGGGGCTTTAGGCTTTATATCATACACACACATATTTGTATACATATACATACACACACACCTTCTCAAAAGTATATATATATGTGTACATAGAAATGTGTATGTTTGAGTAACCATATACACACATATGCATATTTGTACTAGCACATATTTGCACTAGTACACACATTAATGACAAACAGTTTGTTTAATCATTGATGGTATAGAAGTGAAGGAGGAGTATTATATGTATATATACACACACACTTATATATACATGTCTTCACCGCCCCCAAATATATACATAGTCAAGCAGTTTTTGTTTTTAATCTGTTTGTAGCCTGTGTATCTTAATAGATTTATAGACCATGTTTAGAACAATAGAAGAGAATGTACCCATACAAATGTTGGACCTGTGACCGTATTTCGAGCATGGCCCTCGCCAGTACCGTGTGACTGGCCCTCGTGCCGGTGGTACGTAAAAGCACCCACTACACTCTCTGACTGGTTGGCATTAGGAAGGGCATCTAGCTGTAGAAACTCTACCAAATCAGATTGGAGCCTGGTGTCGCCTCCTGGTCCACCAGGCCTCAGTCAAATCGTCCAACCCATGCTAGCATGGAAAGCAGACGTTAAACGATGATGATACATGAACCAAATGCTCAGTGTTACAGAATGGGTGATTATGTCCCAAGAAGCTAACAATGGAACTGAAAAGAATTTAGGTGTTTAGGTAGGGTGCGTAATATTCATAGGTGAAGAAACAAGGAAAAGAAATGGTTATAAAATTAAATAGAACACAAAAAGATTATTTTATTAAATATCATACACAGGTAGACATATACCCCCACCACACACTCAAATATTAACAACCACTCCTCTATAATATTTTGGCATATAATATACATACAGATGATTATTTATGATGATGGCAAAATCTTTCTGGCTCTTGGACACCTTAACTTAGAAACTTATGTTCATCTCTTCCTTTTATTGAACAAATATTTAGAAAATAGCAATCTAACAGAAAATCAATTACAAAAAATATCATTTATCGGTATTAATCAGGTGCCTTCATAAATACATGTCTGCACATGCTCAATCACGAATATGTCTGCACACACATACAACTAATATGGCAATGTAATATTCAAGAAACATAAATTGGAACTCATGCCTGCAGGTATTTAATCTGAATCTCTGTATTATATATGAAAATATGATTATCCACTATTACTTCATTGAAAGCTGACATAATGTATGATGTATTATTATTCATGGCTGAAAACATGCAGACTTTGAATATTTAAAATAATCATAATTCTTAAAATATATGGGAACAAATGGACAGTTTTTGTGTCTTTTTGTGAGATGAAGCATGTTTATCTGTGAAAGATGTTATGCCACTGTGCAGTTAGCCAATTAATTAACAGCATCTCTGGCTGATTCATCATCCAAATGAATGAAAATACAATTTGATGATAAATCAATTTCTTGTTGCTGCAGATTAAGCAAGACATGACTGAATGCTCAGATTTTAATATTTGAAAACATTCTGACGAAAATAAGTGCAGATAAAACTACATTAAAAAAAAAATGCTAATTCCAGCAAATTCAAATTAAAAATTACAGTTATTGATAATAATGTGTGAAAAAAATTGTTTCAAGTTTTAAGAAGATAAAAAAAAAACATATTTTAAACTGAACAATTTTTTCTTAACATAAATACTTTTTACAAAAGTTATAGCAAATTTTTTAGCTTGTTGTGTTTGCTCAAGCTTTATTCTTGTACAAATGAGTGTCTTTAGCAGAAAATCAATGCCAAATTAATTTTATTTTGAGACATTCAGAATTTATGATATGCAAAAGTGTTTTACATACTTGTATAATTATATTTTAAATTCAATTATTTTGTATATTTTTTAAGCTCCAAAAATTATTATACTGTTTGTTTTATTGATAATGTCTGAAATGCAATTTTATAAATATATACCAAAGATTAGCAAGTGATCTGAAATATACATATGGTTTGAAATCACATGGTTTGAAATAACATACGTTCTTGCAAATGTTATTACATGAGGATAAAGTAATTTTTTCCCCTTCAGCATCTTTATTCACTTTTGTAAATGATACATATGAAATATATTTGTTAGATATAATGAAATATAAGAGTCCAAATATTAATAACAAAGATTATTGTTTGATATTTTATATCTATACACTGCTAGATGTATAGTAAAAATATGGAAGATTGTATGAGAAATAAATTAAGATTTTATTGTTGCAGTATGGAATACATTTGACAAATTTCATGTGCATAAATGTTAATATAGAATACTTGAAAATTACATGCGTGCATATATGCTGGCTTGACTATGATTGAGATAAAAAATATATTAATATCAACAATTGCATTTTGATGTATTTTAATAAGAAACAACTAGTAGAGATGATTTTTCAAAAATTATCTTCAATTTATAGATGCGATGCATATGCACAAAAGCATGTGCATATATATACTAATGCATGTATGTGCACATGTATATATGCCTTCTAATGCATGTGTGTGAATGTGTGCTAAATCTAAATATACTTAAAAATATAGATTAATGATGAGTAAGAAAAATTAACCCCTTACCATTCAGACTATCAGTCAAACAGAATGTTTATCTATTCACATTGTTTGGAATCAATTATGCATTGTCTGATAGTTTTGATATTTTGATCATGTGATTGTTTATCTTTTAGAATGATATTGTAGGAGAGGTGTGAGAAGCTAGAGCTGGCCAGTTTGAACATAAAATAGATAGAATATTTGGGCCAGATATGGCTGGTATAAATGCACAAGGGTTAATATTAGGACTGGATAACATAGAATTCTTGACTTTTTACTGATCAACATACAAAATGATTTAAAAAATTTAAAGTGTGCTTTGAAATCTTGTTGTAATATAAATCTAGAAATAGTAGTATTCAATGATGGGAAAATATTTCCAAATTCATATATCATTTGTAAAATTGCCAAAAAGACTTTCCGTATTGAAAAGCACTAAAAGACATAGAAGGAAAAAGTGTTAGAGAGTGTTTTCTTCGATGTCATTTTCTCATATAAATATTGTTTATCCTCAGCTCTGTCTAGATCAGGCAAACCTAGTCTTTTTCTTGGGAATAGTGTGTTCAAGACCACGTTATCCTATATGTTTATTTCTAAGATAATACAATGTGACTTGAGTGAAATCTGGCAACTATTTTTACTATATTGAATGACTACATAAATAACCATCATTAGTTTAATCTAATCTATAAAGATGCCCGTCTGATAGGGTGAGAAAAGGTTTTAAAGCTTACAAAGAGATTAGTTTGTAATGACAACATTATGTTAGGTTTAAAAAATTTGCTTTTACCATTTTGAAAAAGGACTTAACTTTCAAAAAAATTAAATAAGATATTGTAATACACACACAAGCACACATGCATGTATGTATATGTGTGTGTATTCATACATCACCATGGTCAACTTTTCACATATGCTGGCATGGATTAGATAGTTTGAAAGGATCTGATGTGTCAGAAGACAGCATTGTGCTCTAGCATCTGCTTTGACATACTTTCTATAGCTAGATGCATTTCCTGATGCCAGCCACTTCACAGAGTAAACTTGACATATTTTTCAGGGTACCATCATTAGTGAGGTCACAGTGTATTTGACAAGACCAAACATTACATCAAATTAGTGAGAATACTGTAGAAAGAATGGTGGCTTTATGCTTGGTAATAAGTGGTTAATAAAAGAGTGGGCTGGAAAAGCTTTCTTGCTGTACAAGTGATACATGGATACTTGCATTATACAAGAATAGATGGGAGTAACTGGGCTGAAACTGGAAAGCAAGATGAAAATGGTGGTGATAAGGTGTCAGAGTAAAGCCTCAGGCTACAAGGTGAACAGAAAAGAGTAGGGATAGAAGGATGTGAACAAATGTAGGCAGAGGTTGCAAGATTATATGTGAAGAGTGAGGAATGGTCAGAGATGGCTTAAGGGTGGGGGTGGAGGTGAATATAATAATGAAGGATGAAGAAAGGTCAAGGGGTGTTCAATAATAATTATGAGATGGAGGGGAGGGGAATATAGAAGTGGTGAAGTGCAGCACAGAAAGAGGTGAAAAGCAGCAGAATGAAATTGTAGACAGAGAAAGATGAGAGAAAGGGGAATAATGCATGATAGGGTGTGTTGCAAGAGTGTATAAGAGAGAGACAGCCATAGTGTGTGGGGAGAATGAGATGCATGGTAACAGGGGTAAATCAGCAGGAAGTGGAAGAGTTAATTCATTGTACAGATGGGTGACCACTGTAAAATGGGGGTGGAGATGAAAAATGTTGAAAATGAAGTATGGATGTCAAGTGAAGTGTTTCCAAGTAGAAAGATAGCTGCTATCACAAAAAAATATGATGATAAAATCTTTTAATTCTGTTCTCATTTAATTACTGTAGCAGAATACTGCAGGTAGGCAAGTGGTGGAGGGATCATCGATAGATGGATGAGAGAGTGGTGGGGAAGGTGTGATGAGCAAATTTGGTGGAGGGCCCACTTATGTTTGTACACATCTGGCTTCAAAAACTTCAGTTTTACCATGATGGGTGAGATTTTTCAAACACTGCTTACCACCAGGTGTTTTATTCCTTTGTCATCTCCTCCCTAAGGTTCAAATTCTTGAGATCATGTGTGTGTATGCAAACATACACATACACTCATGAAAACACTCTTGTGTTGATGGCATGATAAAATGCACCCAGTTGACACTAAGACACACATAACAACAAAGTTGGCTAATTTTGTTGATAGCTGCATCACAATGAGTTACAAAATCGGTCTAGCTCCTGTCAACAAGGAAAAATGCTCATAAAAAAGATAACAGTGTGGGTGTGGAGGGTGCATCTTTTGCAAATTTATATCAACACAGGATATAAAATGTGGCAAGAAAATTGTAATAAACAACTCAGTGTTTAATGAATGTAGTCCCATGCACTGGGTTAGACACTACCTTACCATATTCACCATCAGAAATATAGTGAACTATTGGAAAACTCTTACTGAAGTTGGTCAATTTTCATAAATTTTAATATAAAATGAAAAAAACTAATCATTATTACTTAGTTTTGTGGGCTTAAAAAAGTGATATATACATTGCTCTGAAAGACTTCTGTGTTCCATCTTATGCCAACGCAAAAAAACAAAAACACAGAAGAATCAGCTTCTATACTCTGATCTGATCATAGGTTCAAATTGATATCATTAACTAATGGAGTATGATCATCTTGTGAATTACTGAATTTTTCAAGAACGGAAGAGTAATTAATTAAAATTTTCAATCAATAGAATAATATTTAGTCTGTGTGCAACCAATTGAATTGATGAAAAAGAAAAGAAAAACACTAAAAGAAAGTTTTTTTTCCTAAAATTCAACTTGCAAGTCTGTCAAGCCACCTGAATTTTAATGAACTGTTTATCAAGAAATTCCTAATATCTTCATTGGAAAATGAAGCACAATTATATTTGTGCATACACACACACACACACACACACACACACACACACACACATGTATGTGTGTGTGTATATATATACATACCTATATTTATATATGTATACACACATGTATATGTATGTATGTGTGTTTATGTATATAGAAACATACACACATATGTATACATAGATATTTACTTATAGAAAGTTTCTCACACACACAATCATATGTTTACACATGATGATGCTGATTAAGAAGGAGAGAAAAAAATGAAAAAAATGAAATAATGTCTTCTTATTCAGAATTGAACTTCAGGGAAGAATAATCTTGTTAACTTCATCATCATATAATATTTATGTGGAAAAATTCCAGCAACATTGCTAAATAGAATTATTTTAGGATTAGTTTAATCTATTCACTGACGGGTATTTACTTTCATGAATGACCTTCGTTTCCTGGTATTTTATTTGAGTTCAACTGATTTGTGCTTTCTTTTACTGCATTATTAATTCCCAATAAACTCTGACCTATTGAGGCTTTCCATTTTCTTACTGGAATTATTAGAATTGTAACAAAAAAAATATGAATCTACTTAATATACAAAAAATCTGAGTTAACTTTTCTTTCTATTTCATTTTAAGTATACTTTCAAATGACACTTCCCAGAATTGCTTGTTTTTTTTTGTTTAAAAAACCAAAAAAAAACCTCATGTCTAATTTATAGTACTTCCAAAAGTCTTCGTAGGATAAGATATGATTTCATTGAATATTTTGTTGTTTACTTTATTACTGAAGAATTCATACATGAAGCTACAAATCCTACAATATTGCATGTGAGAAGATATTATGATGGCAGTGTTGAATAACTATAGTTCATTTTACTTGTTTTGTGAATTCTTTTTTGTTTTCATAACCACCAGCCATTTTAATACCCACTTTTCTATGCTTGCATAAGTTACACAGAGTTCGCTGAAGCAGATTTCCTACAGTCATATATCTTTTCTTTTACCAACTTGCAACTATTTCCAAGCAAGGTAATATTTTCCCATGGTCAGACATATTTTCATGGAAGATTAGAAATAAATGACACTCATTTACAACTAACATGTAATGTCACAAGATAACAGAAATACACACACCCACGTACATACTTATTTATTTTTATACACACACCAGGCTTATTTCAGTTTCCAGCTACTAAATCCACTCATGAGTCTTTGGTCAACCCAGAATTATAGTAGAAAATATTTGACCTAAGTACCATGCAGTGTGGCTGGTAAGCAAGATTCTTGATCACACAGTTATGTCTGTGTCGTAGCTTTATGTAAATCTACATTTATTTAATTTATCTATTTTAGTAGAGAAAAGATTGATTACTGGTTCCAGTATTTGAACTGGAAAATCATAACCTGATGAGTTGATACTGTTTTCATAGTTTTATCTCTACAATTGTCTAATCACCTTTATTGCCAAACCACGAGATTTATTTTCATATTGTGGTTTGCATTAAAAATGTAGCTAATTTCATTACATCTGTTTCTGACATATGTTGAGGTATTTTGCTCACTACAATGGACATTTTATAAAATTGATATTTTAAATTTCATAATTTATGTTATTTTCTTTAAATTTAATAGGGTTAATATTGAGATAACTTGTAAGACTGAGCACTTTTCTTGACAATGTGAACATAATTCTCTACATTTCTAAATTTATAAAATTCACTTCACTGCTTTAATAGAGTTTGCTCAAAAAAAAAAAAAAAAAAATCAATGTTACTTTCTCCCTTTTTCAAAACACACTTCAATGAATTTCTTTCTTTCAAATGTTTTAATAACTGACTCTGTAAATTTTGCTTATTGAAAATTTAATATGGATGGCTTTCTATAACTCTAGATTGTTTAATAATTTAGTACCTTTGTAAATTAATAAGATCACTTATATATAAATTTAGTAAATGCAGAAAATTAAGATCAAGCAAAATTATGTTTAAAAATTGGGTGGCATAATGTTTGTACTGCAGTTTTGAGTTAAGCCAACTTTTAAAACAAACCTTCTAATTAAGA
>NC_068984.1:28733792-28745899 GCF_001194135.2 Octopus bimaculoides
CCTTCAGTTTCTGTCTACCAAATCCACTCACAAGGCTTTGGTCGGCCCGAGGCTATAGTAGAAGATACTTGCCCAAGATGCTACGCAGTGGGACTGAACCCAGAACCATGTGGTTGGTAAGCAAGCTACTTACTACACAGCCACTCCTATGCCTATATATATATATATATATATATATATATATGTAATATAATCACACAATTTGATGATTAAATTAACTTGTGATGTCCCACATTTCATTTCTTTGCTTTCACACCAGCACGTAACAAGATGCTTTCTACAAGCACTTGATTACAGTTTACAAGCTCATTTATCGTATTCTCTTCTCTGAGTTGCATAAAAACATTTTTTTAAAAATAATTTCCATAACTAAAGTTTATATTCTACCTATTCTTTGCAGTGCATCTTCACATATTTTTGTTGGTAAGCTGATAATAATACAAATGTATAACTTCCAGTTTAATTGAAATTGCAAGATTTCACAAAAACATTTTATAGCATTTAAGACTTACTGACTATACATCAAGATAAAATCAGTTCCATGTTGCCATATTGCAAAAAATTAAGAATATATATAACTTAATCTGCTGCATTCACTTCATTTCCAGAAGTCCCTCTAGTGGTCAACTTGAGACCAAAATTTAGAAAATTAGTCTTTACTTTACTATTGGATCAAGACTCTGTTGTTTATGAAATGCAACTGACAGTTGGTACACAGCAGTCAATCCTATGCTAAGCATGTCATGCACAAGGATTCCAAACCAATTGGTATTGTTAGGTACAGTTCATCTGGCAAGCTTCTACTCAATTTTTCTCCCCAGTTTCACTCACAAGGCATGAATCAACTTAATGTTATGATAAAACACACTTTTCCAAAATGCAAAGCTGTGAGATCAAACCTAGCTCCTTGTAACTATGAATCAATCTTCTTAACTACTTGGCTGTGCCTGTGTACAATGCTAAGCATACAACACTATGGAATTAAACTTCACTAATTAATAGAGGACTATAATGGAAACTCTAAAAAATTAAAAAAATTAAAAATTAAAGCGAAACAGTACACACAGAGATTGCAGCAAATGCATTAACTTAGCATTAACAGAAATTAAAATGATTAACAATATTTGTCTCTTAAAATGAGTTTAACTGCCCTTCAATTTATAATTTTATCCATATCATTCTTTTCATAAATTATTTGAATTTTCTATGTTCTTTTCAGTAAAGAAATAAATTGTTGTCTAATTGGATTTAAAAAATTGCAAGAATTATCATAGTGGCATACTGTTATTGCTATTTTAGCTGAAGTTACCACAAACTTGATATTCAGAAGTATGTTTATTTTCTACGAAGTAACATACATCTTCTCTACAGCACTAGGTAAATGAATCTTTCAAATTTGAGCAACAATATCAACTTTACTACTTGTCTGTAAGTGTTATATCACTGCTCTAGTGGTGAATTGATTGAATTCTTTGCTACTTGTTTCATATGTGTTGTGTGTATTATAAAAATATTTATCTGACTAAGCAAAGACATAAATTTCACTTCATAACCTCATGGTTCTTGGTTTGATCCAAATGTGTAGAATCTTTGGTAAAAGTTTTGATTACCATAATAGTGCTTCAGTATGGCCACATTCATAATACTGTAAACAGTAAAAGAAAAAAATATCTGACATACTTTGATTTTACAGATTTAGAACCAAGTTACCAAAGCGATTTGGCCTTTGAGAATTCATCATAAAAATAAGCTAGCATAAAGAACTTCTCATTTATGAAGGCTTGCCGGGAACCTTTGAGTTATAATGCTGAATAGAAGCGAACATGCAGTTGAAATAAGCTATTATCTACGTATGATTAGTTCAGTTATGTCCGTAGTTATTAAGAGTGATGAAATTGAGCAACAGGCATAATGATGATGGTGAGGAAGAATGGAAGATGAATAATGTTAATAATAACAGCAAGACAAAGAACAACAAAAATAAGAGAAAAGAGCTAACGAAGTTGATGATGAAGACAAGATATTGATGAAGAAGAAAAGTCAAGAAGAAACTATTATCAATTGGCTAGTAATCCATTCAGTAGCATGCAACACTGACATAAAATGCTCGGGGCTATTACAGCATGCTGTGTAATGAAGAATACAGTTTAATTTAAATTTGAAATGTCCACTTTACAAAGATAACAAAGATGTCGGCTGGAGGAAGTACATCTCATACATCTAAATATCAAAACATTTCTAGATAACATTAATGCCAGAGGATAGTAGAAAGGTTGTACTGTCATAAGCCATTGAAATATTTATTATTAAAGCCAAGGCTACATGGCCAGAATCACCTATATCAGGATTATCCTTACATATAACTGTACACTCTATTCTATGCCTGTACTTCGAGCACACAAGAGCACTAGATGTGTATGTGCATATATATACATATATATATAATAAGTATGCGTGTGCAATTATTTAAATTTGAGTGCATAATTGGGTGGGTGTGTATATTATATTATATAATATGTATTATTAAAAAAAAAAAAATTAAATCAGAAATTGATCAAAATGTAAAATCTTTATATGTTCAGATATAATTTGTCCAGCTACTAGAAGGTATTTAAGCATAAGATCTTTATGGGATCTTAAAGAAAATTACCATAAATATTCAATCCTGAAATCTAAGGAGGAAAAATGTTGTCTAAGATTAATGCTTTCCAGAAGCAAATACAGCCAATTTCCCGACAGGTATAGCATAATGGAAGGTCATCAGGTTCTCTTTTAGTGGATAGTTTAACATATGTTCTTGACGTTGTCAATGAAATCAACTGAATAGATGAACACTTGCAATATGTATATTTTAACTTAAGCATTATGGGAATAAAATACTGATTTTCAGCCTAAGTATACACATATGCACACAATTAAATGAGTGTATGCATATACATAAATAAATACAGGTTTAAATGACAAAAAAAGAAATAAAGTGTATTTGATGAAGCAAATGCTTGAGAAAAGTGGAGAAAAGGTGTATGCTTTAGAGTGAAGAAGTAAAGTGAAATGTATATATAGAAATGGAAAGATAGATAGAAAAGATAGACAAATAAATATTACTTGTAAATAAAAAAATACAGCTTCAAATAAGTGTTTAAATAAATGAAGGAAGCAAAAACACATCACAAGTGAATTGAGAAAATAGAAAGAGAATGTGTTTAAACAAGATTTTAAACACATTGATGGTAATGATAGCAAGATTGGTTAGTAATTTGCATATTTCCAGAGAACTGAGCCAAGAAACTTAAAAGGAATAAAAGAACTTCAATAAAGAGATTGTCTGAAAGTATTTCAAAGCATCTTTTTAGATGTGGTTCCCATGTTAGAATCCTTTTACTCAAATAGATTGGTTCTTTTATTTATCAAATTCAATTCCATTTTTATCTTTCAATTAAACATCACTGCTTTGCATGTTTACACACATACACATGCTATCTTGTTGATATCTAAATATCAATGACATAGTTTTGTTTTTGTGTATGAAAGTGAGTCTTTCTGCCAACCACATGACCACCAACTTGTGACCAGATTTTATCAATGACCAGCTTTTGTTTTTATTAGGAAACAAGACAGGAGAACAGTTATAAATGCTAACTCTTCTGCCAACAAAAAATGTACCAGCCAATGTCAAATTAGTATTTAGTGACTTTGGAATAAGGGTTTGATGAACTCAGAGACAAAAGAGAATTTGGAGAAGTAAGCTATGAAAGAGCTTTTGATTGGCTTAAATTCAGAGAAATGCTGCTTGGTACTTATTACAGAAAAACTGAACATAAAAGAAGACTGGAATTTTCTACAAAGAAACTTGCTAAGAACTACAGATCACGTTTGTGGCTAGTGCAAGGTCCCAATTGTGTTTGCACAATGAAAATATCACATGTGCTCTTATTAATGCCAAAAAGACAGCGACATGGAAGTGCTGTTATGAGAGGTTATTAAGTAGAGAGAGAGAGAGAGCTGAAGTAGACCCAACAAAGGGATCAACCATCCAACTTGACAGCAACATGGTGGATACAATTAAGATAGGAAAGCAGGGAAAGCAGCTGGCCCTTTGGGGATAGTTGTTACTGACTAAGTGGTTAAGTGAGTCAGTACAAAAAATGTGAGTGAACAAGTTGAAGAATATAATGAAATTGAGATAAATTTCAGATTCTCTATAGCAGTAAGGAAAAAAATTAGAAAACATTCAGAAAATATCAAGAAAACAGATAAAACATAAAGATACAAAAGTTTAAATAAGATGAAAACTAAATGAATAAATGAAAACAAATTGAACATTCAAATGAAAAATATAAGAATAAGACAATGGTCTTTGTTGATAATAAAGGAACTGAAGAGTTGAGAAGGTTAATTAGAATTTAAAAAATGTGACAAGCAAGCTAGGAATAAATGAATGGTTATGTTACATGCTGAGAATAAATTAAACCAGTGATAAACTCTAATGATATCAGTGAATGACTAGAAAGAAATTTTAAAGGGGAAAGATGATTAAAGTTATGAACTTGTTGCAAGTGGTAAATGTGATGATGAATGTAGAGGTGTTGATAAAACAAAGTGAAAAAAAAAAATTTTTAAGAATCAAATAAGAAATAGCCATTGACTCTTATAGCTGGAAAATGAAGCAGTTGAGATAATGAAATCTGGATTTAAGAATAGCAACTTAAGCTTTTGAAGACATGTGGCTCATAAATACACTATTTAAGGCTTATTTAATTTGCCATTTCAAACAGCATCACATGCATCAGCAAAAGAAATCTTCCCATGGCTGTTTAGTCTGATATGAACAACAGCTAAATTTCCTTCAAATCATATGCACATTTACTGCACAACACACATTCATATATAATGCACAACTTAAATTACAGGTGATAAAAATCTCAGAAAGAATATCTCTCATACACATCAACTTTTCCTGAGTATGATAATGTACAGGAAACGGAGTGGTTAGTCACATTTGTTATAATTGCTGTATAAAATACATAGAAAAAGAAATAATTCATACATTCTAAACAAAATAAAAAAGCAATATTAAAAGTATCCTTTGAACTGTGCTGGTGTGTCTCTTAAAAAGTGCACTAGCTGTAAGGTCAACAATGTAAAAATCATACAGTTATGAATTTCATTTAGAAAATCAATCTGATTTTGAGAACGATAGTTGACTTAAATAAGATCATACTAAAATTTACTATTCAATTCATATAGTGAGGCACAAATTGTGTTGTCACAGAACAAAGTGTTTATTGTTTAGATGTAAACTTTCTAAAACCAAACTTTTTTAAAGTTACATTCTTTTTAAAATTGATCTTCAGATTTTTATGCTTCAAACATCAGACATTCAGAATCTAACAAATAGAGTGTGTTTGATTTTGTATGAAATATATATTGTTTGATATAATTTCATAATCATTTAATATGCAAGAGGAGATGCCGATGACATGGATTTGTTTGCAGCAAATCAGAACTTGCCAAAGAGTAACCCCAGACAATGGTTTTAGGACCTTCTTCAGAGGCATGTGTAGAATAAGAGAGGCAGAGTCAGGTGGTGAAATTGCACTAGACTGTGGATGACTCAGTTGTGGTCTTGAGTTGCACCTTCTTAGCCAGTTTTGTCTTGCCTTGTCATCATCCACTAGATGGAATGTCATTGACATCAACTCTTGTTGTCTTCTGCATCAGTTTACCCCTTTACTGGGGTCTTGAAAGGGATTGCTAATTTTCATTCTGGGTTCTCTTTTTGATTTTACCATCAAGGAAGTCCTATCATGAATACTAGACTCTTTATTACATTTTTCTTCCCTATGACAGGGAATGATCATCACTGAGCACTTAATATACAATTAATATCCAGTTTAATATGCAATCTACATAAGAGATATTTTCTTTTGCTTTATTAGATGATATATTATATGTACGTTAAATGAAACAACCTAGTGCCACATTTTTAACAAATTTCTTTTCTTTGAATATATGGCATATTGTCATTGACATAGCTAATTAGAAGGAAGTCTATGCTCTCATACACAGTCATCTTACAAGAAAAAATTTCATTTTTTTTTCTGTCTATGAATCATACATTTTTGTGAATATTTAAGCAGCTATGCATTTAATAGTGATTGTATTCAACTCATAATTGCAATGAAATAATATATTTTTATAACAAGAAGAAATCTTTTGTGAATTTTCAAAAATCCTCATACATCATTTCATTTCAATGATATCCTTTCCAGTTTCTTCCAAATTCATACTCATCTAGAAAACACTGATCTGAAGATCTTCAAGATGGGTATTAAGTTACATGTTTGTCAACAGACCAAAAAGGGTGCAAAACTCATAATCAGGAACACTACCCTGTTCTTTATTAGATTATTTTATAAAATGCAATATTGAGCATAAATGCCCGCAACAAAATTGGAATGGTGTTTCAGCTGAGAAAATCTTCCAGAGAACTAACGTTTTTTAGCTATCATTCTACATAAAAAAAAAAATTAAGATTTTGATTCCCTCACCATACTGAAAACTTCACATCCTATGATTCTGGGTTATGGATTTGTGCTTGTACATGGTTTTCCATTGAACAGACAATTTCAAAGACAACCTATATGCTTAAGCATAGTTTAGACATTAATTTATTTTCGTAACAATACGAACAAAAGAACTTATTAATTTTTCTATGCATCTTAAAAAATTGCTCAACTGAATCACAAGGTAGGAGATAATTTGGTTTTGTCCAACTGTCATTATATTCCAGTTATTCTCAATAGGTAATAAATGAATATAATATTAAACCCTACTCAAGAAGACTGACCCTACTGTCACTGTTTTACAGAAGACATATAATAGAATGGTCCATTTTATTATGCATAATGTTTATATATTGTTGTTCAATAAAATGCAAGTTTTTCCATAGCATAGTATATCTCTTACTCTTTAATTACAGTGAAAGCATACACTTTATCTCCATATCCATTATCCATCAGGTTTATCACGTTCCAAACTATTACAATTTAGTCATATTCCGCTACAATGTCTCTTCTATGTTTGCCCAACAGACATCTTGTTGATACTTTGATAAACTAACTACCAATTCCTATTGATATATTTCCTGACTAAAATGAGTCAATCAAACGGAAGGCTCTTGTAATGATCAGGTTTGTATTTCTGAAAATCTATCCAAAAATCAACATTCATAATGTAGACAGTCCGACTAAATTGTTGATTACATATAGGCTGACCAAAACTTTAATAAATGCAGTCTTTATCAATTTAGTAATGTGAGATTTAAAAATACAAAAATACAACCAAATAAAAGTAATTCTTCATAAACTTGCTTTTCTTTCATCAACTCAAATACTTTCAGAACTACTAAATATTACTAACAACAGATAAACACCATGTCATTCTGTATGCTCAGAAGGTTCAACATCATTCTTCAGTGAGGATTGGCTAATTTTCTAAGATAATTTGAAAGTACGTGTTTTGATATGAATAATGTGTCTATAATATGAGATCTTTTCTTGATCTGAATCCTAAGAGCTGTGATTTATGAGCTTTCTGTTGTTCATGATTAGTGTTTTTTTTTTCTGACAAGTTAAGCTATGTCACAGTCAAATATTTTGCATGACACTCTGAGACAATTGAGGTAAAGTTTATTCTGGAGAGACAATACAAACCATAAACTTGTAAACTAAGAATGAAAGTATTCACATTCCTTAACATACATACACATAGTTAATACATGCCATCTATCATTACAAAGTTCAATTGGAACACACAATGGAGTAGTGTTCCTACATCTGAGATGGTACTACTGCAGCACTAACAGATATCCTAGATTCACTTAACTGATTAGCATAAGATCACATACAGTCATACTCCAGCCTCTGGTTCACAGATATTCTTCAGACTTTACCCTGAAAACATGCTCCAATCATAGGCTCATAGGTTTACTGTCTCCTCCTTTTTCCTTTCCCACAGCAAGCAATATTACCTTGTATTGCTTGGAGCTGGATGGTTTCAGGTTATCTTCATATAGGCACTCCAAGTATAGTCTCGTCTCTTCTTATTACCCATGCTGTATTCAACCCCTCTATGCCCCACACTAACCACTATGCCAAGTCCTTTTCTCTACAGAATATTAACCCTCTGGAATCTCCTCACAGCTCATATCTTTTCTACAGGTATCAACTTGCCACAGTTCAAGTGGAACATTAATGGCATCAATCTCCTCTGTTTTGGTAGGTTTGCAAAGCCCGTGGGCACTGCCCCTTTCTCAAAACCCAGTATGTGAACAACAAGAAAATAAAAGGAAGCAATAAGTTTAAAGTAAATGATTATGTCCAAGTAATATATTAATTTCATTTGTATGGGCATATCTATTTTTAATATGGATGCTTTATGTAAAACATCTGGCATTTTAAAGAGGAATAAAACTAATATTTATTAGTAAATTAAAAAAAAAAAATGAAATTTCAATTTGCAATTGTTTTAAAATTTAAAACAAATTTCCTCAGGTTAACTTATTTTGATTAAAAAAAAGTTTTTAATAAAATATTTTTATTTGCAGCTTACCTGAGGAAATTTGGTATATTAATATGATGAAGTGAAAGCAATGACAATGAAAATTATTGAAATGTAATTAGAATTTTTAGCAGATGAGAGAAAAAACACACGTTCCAATTACTGATGAAGGAAAAGGACTTCAGCATTAAACTGAAACAAAATAATAATGATCAAATTTTGTCTTAGAATTTATAGAACTCACCTTATGAGTGTTCAAAAATTCTACTGAACATGGTAAAATTGCCTTTCGCCCAGCAACTACTGTAACATTTCGGGCAGGAACAATAAAACTTGGTTCTCTTGGATTTTCTCCGGCTATAAACACAAAGAAAAAAAAGATTTGTAAGAAGAGACTCATCATTAATTGATTAACTGTAATAATTAATTATATCTATGCAGAAATGTCTGTGTAGCATCATCATCATTATTTAACATTTGCTTTCCATGTTGCTATAGGTTGGATGGTTGGACAGGAGCTGGCCAGCTTGGGACCTGCTCAGGTCCCAATTGACTATTGTGTGTTGCTAATGGAGGCAAGCACATGTAACTGAGTTGACATAGTATTAATTATTCTGCTGAAAAGTCAACGGTTTTGTGTTTTGCCAACAGTGTTCAGTGGTGACAAAACATGAAATACTTACCTCTAAACAAACTTGGCCATTGTAAATAGATACTAAAACTTTATAATGATCAGCAACAGGTGTAATTGATTAAGATACCTCTAGGGCACAATTGCTTAAAATTTAGTGTTCACACCAAGAATAGTAATGTTCTCTAATTGCTTCATACCAAGAGATGAGTTGAATGATACTTCCATGTGTTTACTTGATCTGCTAAAAATAGCAGTTAATCTCCTTCAAATCATATCTACTAGTATAAAAGTAAGAGTCAAGCTTATTGTAGATATTGCATTAGATACACTATATCTTAAAAGGGATGAAATGGAGTTTATCTGAAATGCAATCTGCTCAGTCAGAACTGCACTGAGTTAAACAGCAGCCTGCAATTTCAACAGCATCATGATTTTATTTTGCCTGCAGGAAGGAGCAGTGACTGTTCCCTTTGCAGGTCCTTTTAGTCCAGTAAGATTTATGTCATTGAACTATTATAAACAGGGAAGGAATTTCAGAGAGTCAATTTTCAGGGGAGGAAGGACTGGGCTTTATGATTAGTGCAAGCTGAGGTTTGAGCCAGAACAAGAAAGAAGTGAGTAAGAGAAAGGAGTGGATATTGAATGCTGTAATGTAGATAACATTAGAGTAAAAAGTAATAGATGTAAACCAATAGATATAAAGTCAATTATGGCAATGGTGAATGAATGATAAAATGCATATATATATATTTATATGTATGTGCATCCATGTGTATATGGATGTCATACAGATGTGCGTGCGATAAATTTGGAATAATGCTTAATAATTAGCTCTCATTTAGATGCCAAAATATTCTGACAAGTATAACTTTTAATAACATTTACATATAATTACCAGAAAGAAATTAAAAGAAATTTTTACATAATAACAAATACATGCATATAATATTTATAGAAAAAATATTCAGGAAAACAATGAATTGGTCATCAATTAGAAATACAGCTATAGATAATCTGCAATTGTTCTTGTTTCCATTAAGTTGATAGTTTTCATTAATTTGTACTGATAATCAGCCTAAAATATGACATAAATATATCAGGATAAATTTCAATACTTTCTATGCCTCATTGATGCAATTATTTCATTAATTTTTATTATGTTATTCCATGATGCACTTTTCATAATTTTATTATGTTATCAGTCAAAACCAAACCAAATAGAGTTATTCAGTATGAAGTTTAGTGCATCAATAGCATATATATATATATATATATATATATATATATATATATATATATATATATTTATATACATGCACATAGATACATACATATATATCTATGTGTGCGTGTGAGTATATATCTACAATATGCATATGTTTATATGTACATATCTATTATATGCATATGACCTCACTCCTATTGTGGAATATGAAGCAGAACTGGAACATAAATTCGAGATATGGAAGTAAAACCTGAAATCAAAGGGCTTGAAAGTTAAATTAGCAAAGACCAAAAGTTGTTGTTAGCAAGAAAATGAATACAACTCTTTTTCCATCAGGTAAATGGCTTTGCTCAGTATGTAGGGAAAGTGATGGAAGGAATTCTATTCATTGCACTTAGTGTAAGCTATGGACATATAAAAGGTGCAGTGGAATCATTGGTAGATGAACAAAGTAGTCTTGTACGTGGCAGATGTCCAAGAACAATAAATACACAGTACACAGGTATTAGCTTTTTCTCAGAAGTTGTAGGTAGTTTCTGATACCTAGGTGACCAAATTAGCCATGGAGGAGGATGTTCTGAAAATATTGTTGCTAGAATAAGTATAGAATGGAGAAAGTTCATAGAGTTATTACCTCTACTGGCAACAAAAGGCTTCTCTCTTAGAGTGAAAGGTAGACTGTATGATACACAAGTATCAGTTCTGGGAGCACTGTACATTATGTGTTCATCCATCTTACTTTAATTCACCCCTCCACCCAATGGATCAAACTATGATTGACTCTCTCCCCAATGTCACCCTTGCCATAACTGACACCAGTTTATCATTACTTTCTTCTGTCTTTCCCCTGTCAACTGTAATATTGCTATCATACCACTCTCCTATATACACATATTCACTATTTACTGTATTCCACTTTTCCTCCCCTCACTTCCCCTCTCCTTATGCACTCACCCAGTCCAATCCTCCATACCACTCCACTTATATTCACCTTGTAACTTGAATGTATGTCCTGGCACATCTTCATTACCATCTTCTCTCTATTATTTGCTTTCTCTCTCTCTCCCCACTTTCTCTCCAACAGGAGGGTAGCCAAACACCTGTTTCTGTCCTTGTATCATAGCTTAACCTCTCGTCACCTGGTACAGAACCGCCACATGCAATACCATTACCTGTCTCAGTTGAGGCAGGAATGTCTTACAAGTTACTTGGAGATCCTTTTCTGCTGCTAGTGTCATATAAAAAGCACCTATTACACTCAACAGAGTCGTTGGCATTAGGAACGGCATCCAAGCATAGAAACCATGCCAATGACGACAAAAGAGCTTGGCACATATATTTACATACAAACACACACACACATATATACATATATGTATATTTGATGAATAAGCAAAAGCAGAAAAATCACAATTGGGGAATTTTTCAGGTGTGTTTTCCTTTCGTTGCTCACCTATTCTTCTACTTCCTCCCTTTGTTTCTCCCTCTACCACTCTCTCTCTCTTCCCCTCGTTCTTCCTCTTTACTACTACGTATCTCGCTTTACCCCTCTCGTTCTTCCTGTGTTACTACTACGTATCTCTTTTTTCCCCCTCGTACTTCCTCTCTTTCTCTTTTCCTCTCGTTGCTCACCTATTCTTCTACTTCCTCCCTTTGTTTCTCCCTCTGCCACTCTCTCTCTTCCCC
>NC_068984.1:28746640-28820335 GCF_001194135.2 Octopus bimaculoides
ATATATATATATATATATATATACATGTGTGATCATTATTATCATTTAACATCCACTTTCCCATGGTTGAATGAGTCTGACAGAATTTGATTATTTTTCTATAGCTGGATGACCTTCCTGCAACTAACTCATAAGAAAGGTCATATTTTCCCTTGGTCAGACATGTTTTTCATGGAAGTCTGGAAAGTAACAACCTTGCATGATGGCAATGCTCATTTACTACCATAAAAAATTCTCATTTAGTTTTCTTTTAACTAATCTATTCAAAAGGGTTTGGTTGACCCAGGGCTATAGTAGAAGATGCTTGTTCAAGTTTCTATTCAGTGGGACTGAACCTGAAACCACATAGTTAAGAAACAAGCTTTTTAAACACACATCCATTCCTAAACATACATATCAGATGTTCTTATTTCAATTTCTATGTCACAAGGCTTTGGTTGGCTGAGGAATATAGTAGAAGTTACTTATCCAAGGTCTCATGCATTGCGATTGAACCTGAAACTACATTCCTTAGATAGGCAGACATACAGGTGAAGAAGATGGAAAAATTTGTAACTTCACCTGAAGTATTTGAATGGCATGTCAGCAGTAAATTGTGTAGCTGTGCTAACCACTTCACTTTTTTATTCTGTTATCCATTGGATTGCAGCTATGCTGGAGGACAGCCCTAAAGGGTTTTAGTCAATCAAAATATACGATTTGAGAGAGAGAGAGAGAGAGAAAGATGACTACATCATGCATTAACATGGTCATTGTCAACTAACAAGGAGAATCTGTTGAAGTACTTGAAACAAAATTAAGATGCGCAATAAAGCAATTTAAAAAAAATATGCTAATCTACGTAAATTATTTGCGTATTTATATTTTAAAACATTTTAAATATGAAAAAAAGAAAAAAAGTAATTATATTAAATATTTGTAAGAGCTTTTTCAGAAGGGTTTTTAAAGAGCAATGGATTCTTGGATTTCCAGTTTTCAAGTATTTGTTTTATGTTATTTAGAATAACTTTTTTGCTCCTTTTTTTTTTTTTAACTTAATATGTAAACTAACTGTTTTATTATAGTTAGTTTCTAGGATTTGGAATTAAAAAAAAAATTTGAATATATAAAAAAAGATATTAGGAAAGCAAGAAACAAAAAGGCAAAAAGTAAATAAATACAAGGATAAATATTTTCTTTTTAGCTTCCAACCATAAATAGGCATTCATTTGTTAATTAATATGACATCTCCATCTGTTGAGAGGAACAAACCAGTTTCAAGTGAATTATATTTTGGTAAGACTAACATCAACAATACCATTTCCATAATGAATAAGATCAATACCATATTTAAAGTGAACAAAGAAAACTGGTTTTATATTGGAAATTAAAATAGTGAAAGGCAGAGTGAGGGAAAGTGGGGTTGGAGGGAAAGATAAATGATATTATGTTAATACACAATATAAACATAAAACAAGGAAAAGAAATTCAATCTCTGAAAATAAGTATTATTAATGTTATTTATTTACTTACATTATTAATAAACACAATCTAAGTTTTGAACACTAAGCAATATGAAAAGAGTTTCTTTTCAAAATGTCCTGATTCGGTAATACTACCAGCAAGATTTATTTTACCTAACTGAATGATTTCTTGGTACTTGACTGTACTTATCAAACAGTGTTAGTGATACCAGAAATACTGTGCATTCTTTCTGACCACCCAACCTTCCTTCCAAAAGTGATTACATGCTGGATCAAGCTATAATCTCCATAGAAACTAATGCATGCATTAACTATGGAGAATAAAATAGTTTACTCAGACTGATTGGGAACCATATGTGTGTGTATGTGTGTGTGTGTGTGTGTGTGTGCGTGCGTGCGTGTATCTATGTATATATATATATATTTATTCGTGTGTGCATGAAATCATATATTTTCATGTGTATGCTTAGAAAGCAGATGTTTTTATTAGTATAAAATATACTTAAAGTGCTTGATAGATGAATTCATTCACCCAGCTCAGAGCTACGTACCTAAAGTATGTTTTGTTTTTTTTCTCTTCCTTTCAATGCATAAGTAAATAAATAGACAAAATAAAGAATAAAATGATCATGAAATTGCTACACATGTTCGAGAATAATGAAAATACGTTGAAACACAAATGATGAAAATATATAGCTATTCTTTTTGATGTGAAGAAATTCAAGAATAATAGTAATTTCTGAAGACGAAATTATAATGTAGCTTGAGTAACTGGTATAGAAATAAGGGCCCAGTCGGATTTTATCTATTTTAAGGCATTGAATTACAGAGGGAAAAAATTGTAAAATAGTAAACAAATACTGAAATACAGGAGCCAAAGAAACAAAATGCCAGAGCTCAGAGAATTTGGGTAAATTCTTAAATGAAAGAGAAAAAATAAAAGAGGGGAAAATGAGGAAGACTATCAAACTGAACCTTTTATTTAAAATGCAAATAAACTGAGTGACAGAGAGAGGGGAGACTGCGTGTGAGTGTGTGTGGATGTCACAAGTTTAAACAATTGCAGAAATATTTCTTTTAATCATGTGTGTGCGCGGGAGAGAGAGAAAAAGAGAAAGAGACAGAGAGAGAAAGAGAATGGGAGAGAGGTATAATAATATGAGTATATTAGCAATAAAGTCTAAGCATGTGTATCAATATAAACACACTTCAATATAGAGAAAGAGTAACAGAGAAAGGCACAGGAAAGTTTCTATTTGTTTTAACTAACCAAAACATTAAGAAACATCCAACACTACTGCAGCTTAACTGGTATGTATATAGACTATTATTCTGCGCATTCTCATTTCTTTATAACATATATATCGTCAGATTTTTGTTATTATTTTCCTTTTTTTCTTTTTACATCTTTTAAATTCTGATATTTTCTCTCAGGAAATGTAGGTTGGTAAAGGCAGGAGGGTAGTGGGGAGAGAGAAGAGCTAAAATATGGACAGTGGGAAGTAAGGAAAGCAAATGAATGACAAAGCTGAAAGAAAGTATGGTTTTAGTGAGAGAAAAATCAATGTAATCCTTCAATATATATTTGTTGCTGTCAGCTGCTTTTTGCAGAGATTTTATGCTTCTAATACTATGTATGTTGTAACAATTTATGGTTAACTATTTCCTTGGTATCTTTCTGTTGTAGAAATGGAACCATTCTTTTGAAAAATACTTCAGTCATATTCTGCTGATTCAATGCCACCATTACAGTAAACAGTATGTAATGAAAAAAAAAAAAAAAATTAAAAAGCTTTAACTTTCCAACCAAAAACTTTCATTTTTTTTTATATATAGCATTTTACTGTTATATTTCTGTTAAGTATCTCCAATCAGTCTGTTATATGTGGTTAGATAATCACTTAAATTATAGGAATGAACTGATCAATCAAGATGACAAATAAATAGAGTGAAAATTTGATTATTAGTTCAGCTCATACCTTCTCATGAGTCTTAGAAGTGCTATAACATTCACATATACACTAACTATATTCTCTCTTTCCTCTCATATCAATACAATTAATCATACATTGATGGTTATCTCTGATCAGAGAAGTCAATCAAGTGATTTTTGTCATATTCATAAGAATAAATAAAATATTTGAGTATTTTATTTGTAAAAATGTACAAGCAGCTGAATAAGAAATACACTTCCCAACCATATGGTTTTGGGTTCAGTCCCGCAGTTGGGTACTTGGGTGTGTTTATTGTAACCTTGGGTAAGTTGATATGGTAGATGGAAATTGAAAGAAATTAATTTTATGGCTTGTATGTGAGAGTGAATTTGTATGTTGACATTTGCAAGCTGATTGAAAATAAAAATCCAATATTCAGGTAAATGGTTTCATTATCCATAACCTTCTATAAAAATATGCTCAACCATTGAGCTATTTATTACTTGAAGAGCTATGGGAAATACTACCTTGCTTAGAAATAGGTTTAGGTTCGCAATAGGAGGAACATCTATCATAAGAAAATATGCCTCAACAAGTTCAGTGAAAATTAAAATAATGATGATAAGAGCTTTATGGATACGAAGCTTTAACTGCATCTATGTATGTGTGTATGCATGCATGCATACATTCACATTTTCAAATAAGTTGAATGGAGCAACATGAAATGATGTACCTTGTGTAAGGACACAACATGGCACTTAGTGCAGGAATCAGATTCATAACTTATGATTGTAAGCTCAATTCTCTAACTACCAGGTACTTGACTTCACATGTTTTCCTTATAATTGATATATCTCTATCCATTACAAATGTAATAAGCACCCTGTGTAATTGCATCGTTTTACAGTGTTAATTTTAAAATCTTCCTTTTGGCCTAGAAGCAGCTGTGATAAATTACTTTCATTATCACCATTATACCAAAGAGTGTTCATTATGGGTGAATCTCAAATACCAACTCTTCAGGAATCTCATAAGCTAGATAAACTGAGCCATTCCATATTTCAGTAGCCAAAAGATAATTCAATCTTCTCAACATTCAAACACTGATCCCTAATAAGTGTTTTTCTGTTTACTGTGAGATGTCATGATCTAGCATTTGCAGATATCCACACGGAGTATATCATGGTACTTGATTATAATTTATGGCCTCATACGCCTTAACTTTCTACAACAGAACATAACTAATCTACATCAATGTTCTTTACGTTCTTATAAATTCAATACAGAATAACAGCCACTCATTTTCTATAATAAAAAAAAACAAAAAAAAAAACAAGGGCACTCAGAGAGAGAAAACCTCGGCCAAGGCAACACCATTGTCCTCTCAATAATTAACCAGAGATGATTTTTTAAATAAGAATATCTGAAATAAACTCAACTGCTCTTACAAACAAGAATACTAAAAATGAACCCAATCGCTCTTAAAAATTAAGTAAAAAAAAAAACCAGAAAGATAATCCAGAATCCTTGTCTAGTATCACATTGATCCCAAAATCTAATCAGTACATGCCAGTCACAAGGCCAAACATCCCTGAAAGTTTCATCCAAATCCATACAACGGTTCTTGAGATATCTTGTCCATGGGCAAAAAAACAAACGACTGAGAACAATACCTCTGCCTTCACTAAGGCAGAGATAGTTATAAAAAGATACTTCTGCAGCAGTAGTAATATGATATCAGTCTTTCAGACCAAGAAGTGCTTGATGTGTTAAGACAAACATTATATTACAAGTTTTTAAAACCATTTCATGTTTGTGATCATATCCATCTCCCAAAACAAATATATGATAATTTAGGGTCAGTTTCAAAAGAAAAACCTTAGTATAATAAATGTAGTTTCTAAGAGAATACTTTTCACTCACAGATGCAACTACTTAGATACACAATTATATAACTTCAATTGTATACGAATTGAAATACATGTGAATATAACCCAGGTATTTTTACACACTAAAGTACACTTTAAAACAAACGAGAAAAAATACATTCTTATATATATATATATATATATATATATATATATATATATATGTAAAAGAAACTCAAACAAAAGAATTCAGCAAGAGGTATCAAGCCCATATCATACACAAATAATAAGGTTTATCTTGAAATGACTTATATGTCACACAGTTGAAGCAATTGGCTTCTTCTGTAAACATTTCTTTCATGACACTTCTCAACAGTCAATCAAAACTTCAGAATGCTAAAAGGTAACAAAGATTGTATATTGTGATTTGTAAAACTTTCATTTCGTATTTTTGCAAACATCTACAACATACACATTCAACAGAAATGATAAAGGAAAAAGATATATGACATTTGATGTTAATCATTTAGAAGCCAAAAAGAGAAGTGTATATTTTTTCTAAAATTGAAGTGGTAATAATACATTTTTTTCTTTTTTTTTAAGCTCTCACTTATAATTTGAAAGGATTTTAAAATTTATTTTACATTTTACCAATGTACCAAGTTGCATAAGTGTGACTATATATGTTTGTTTTTTGTAGTTTTGACTGTGTTTTCTCAGGTAGTGACAAAATCTGTAACTGTCTTTACACTAAAATTATTTTACAATAAATAATGGTTTGAAAAAAAACCAGATAACCACAAGGTACCCTTTTCAAACAGCCATTTGTTAAAAATGATGGACTTTGTAATTAACTCAGAAAACATTCCCTAATATTGCAAGTTAAGAACTTCACACAAGCAGTACCCATGAAAGTTCCACAATCCATTTTATGGTACAGTGATAGCCACAAAAATCTCATTGGTTTGTTATAGTATTTTGTCATTTCCTTCATAATACTTTGATTAATTTCTAGGAAATCTTGCCAATTCTCTTCTAGCTTGTTTTACCATTCTGGCTTTTGCAAATATTCTGGCCTATTATCATTGTTTATATTTTGACTTCTTTCTTTATTAACAATTCTCATTCTTTTGCTATTAGCTTCAGCTTCATTGTTCAACATACAACACTTTCTAGCTTCATTTTTATATTCATTTCATTCCTTTCATCCTTAAGTTAATGCTTCTTTTCATTTTTGATTCTCCACTCTTTATTTCTAATTCTTATCTTTGCCCTTTCCACAATCTTTTCCTATATCTTCTCTGCATCTCTCAATTCACTTCTCACTATTGCATTCTGATCATTATCTGCTATAACAAACACTGTTTTGGTAATAAAATAATTTAAGAAGCACTTGATATTATATAGTGGGTAATACACATATCCAGGATATATTGCTGCATATCTTTTATGAAGAAGGTTAGGATCATGATTATAAATATATATAGACAGTAGGAAAAACTCCACATCAAGGATATACCATATAGCCATTCTATGTTGGAAGTTAGGAATAAGAATTACTAATATATAGATAACAGAATAGATAAATATTCAATCTTCATGACAATGCCTAACTCTAAGATGCATGCATTAAATTGTTGAGAAAATAGAGTGTCAAACAAATGCTACTAGCATACACGCACACACACTCTCACACATGTAAATGCTCATAGTATGCGCACATATGCATACACACCACTCACATATACACACAGGTAATTATTGCCTGAGTGTGTATGTGGACACAAATAACATTCATAGGTAAGGGAGTGTGTGTATGTGGTATGTGACAGATATTTTATACCACAGGAACCTATCATTAGCACTCATATAATAGACCCTCTTGCTCTTTCTGTTACACACGCACTTTTACCATCCTCTTTATGCAGGGTGACAAATCTTTTTACATCACAGGACACTTTCATTAGCACTTTAATATAATAAATTCTATTTAAATGGTTACCATTAAGTGCATTGAGATTTTATTTTCAAAGTTTTCGACTTGGTAATATTTTATTAATGTATGAATTGCAGAAACACACAACTCATGGCATGCAGTAAATATATAGTTATAATTTACTTCATAAAGTTTACAGAAACTGCTACATCAAGACTACAATGTAAACAAGGTTTTTATATCAGAAAATGTAGAATTTCTTTATTTTGAAAATACACTACAAGGTATTATATCCAAGGATAGAGCATCTATTATCATATTCAAGAGTTATTTGTTTGTGTTTTTAATCATAATTTTGTATAGACAATTATATAATATCTATAAGTAAAGATTTCAGACTATTGGAATAAGTATATTCCCAATATATCTGCATTTGCAATGACCACAAGATCAATAGAAAAAAAGAAGCAAACTGACATAACTAATACAGTATCCTATATTTCAAATGTTTATCTCATGATGCCATTCACATAGTTTGAATGAGAAAATGAATGAGAAATTGAAAACAGTTTGAAAGGAAATATCAATTAGAAATCTGTTTAAATCTAATGCAGATTAGTTTTCAACTGAGAAGAAAAATAAAGAAATATGGAAAGTACAGCAGAAATTTCAGAAGATTATTCAAAATATGATGCCAAAGAACAGGTTTTTGTATTCAGACTTTGATATCTTAAAATGAAATTAAAAATAAAGAAATAAAAATGTAAAGGCATTTGATACAGATAAACTATCTTATTTGTATTATATCAATTTTAATGCTTAGATAAATTAAATTTTTTTTTTTTTAAACCATTCCATTGAATCACATAAACATTACATTTCATTGTCAAATACAAATGGTATGAAAGTTGACTGAATAATGCATGGAGAAATAAGAAAAAGGAAGAAAATTAATTATTAAGTTTTAAGCCATCTTCTAGTTAGTTTGAGTGAAATAACAGCAGACGATAGCACTGAATGAATAATATTGAGTTTTCAACTAGAATAGAACAAGAATTAATTAGTTCATGGGGAAAGAAAAAGGCTGCATTCCATTTTATTACAGTGATGAACAGCACTATTTTATCTTTCTCACAATTAGAAAGCTGGTGCGAAAATACACACACACACACGTATTGGTTTGGTAATAGTAACAGGATAAATAGAACTTAAAACATATTTTTAATTGGCAGCAATTACAAAGTGATTCCATGGCCAAAAGTCTGGTAAGTGCCATGTACAAAACTTTCAGCATTTGAGCCACCTTGTAACTTTTTTTGCCAATTACAAATAACAATGAAGCTAACTTGCACCACTGGTGGAGGTGCAGTATTAGTGTGCATGCATGGCAAAGTGCAACTATGTTGAAAGAAAAACTGAGAGTAAGAGGCATACAGTGAGAAAGAGAGACGTTCGTACTAGTATGATCATGATCATGTGGAGTACAAAGATGAGGAGAGCAGCATAAGAAGTGCCAATTGCTGAATGTGGATGGAACCTTAGTAAGAGCAATACACAGGAAGATGTTGGATGGTGTAATGAAGATCAACCTCAGAACACTAATTCTAACAGGGGAGAAAAAACTGAGGCAATTAGTGATTCACTGTGCACCAAGAAAATCCAGCCATCTCAGCAAAATTGAAGTTCTAAAAGCATATCTTTCATGTTTATACCCTGCCACCCAGACTCTCCTGGTCAAACCTTCTCCACAACTCATCTTTCTAACAGGCATTCCTCCATCACTCTTTTGACTATGGCAATATTCACTCAGCTGCTGCAATTATATATGAAAGGAGAACTGTATATTTCATCCTCACTTTAGTAAGTCTCTTTGGAATTAACTCCTTTTGTGTTCCATCCTGCAATCTTGGTATATACTTTGCCCCTTTATTTTTCTCTAATTGTCCCTCTCCTATGAACATTCTCTTCTATATGCCATTGATACACAAGGCCCCAACTTTGATCATCACTCACAAACTCACTACTTCTACACCTATGTACATCTAGGCTCTGTTTCTGTCAGTGGACATCTCTTTCTTAGCCCACACATAATTCACATCATTTCACTATTTCTCATCTATCCACAATTTTATTATACTGTAGCTTTCAACCTGCTTTTTTTCCAATCACTTACTTCTCTCCCACCCAATCCTAATTCTTCCACTTTCTCCCTCCAACTGGATATTCATCATTGACTATGCCTTCACCTGTGTTCACAGATCTCTGCTTTCATATCTAACGCCATCTTTAACCATCTGTCACACTCTTTCTACACTCTTTTGAACTAATCTACCCACCCTTTCCAATCTCCCGTCCTTATTCTTTTTATTTTATATTCATCTTCATGTACATTGAGGATATGCTGTGATAACTCATCCCCACCCACTTTTCTTTCTCTCTATCTAGGGTAAGTAACTATGTATCTCTTCTACAGCAAACCACTGTTCCTTTCTCTCTCTCATATTTTAGCTTCTCAACACCTGGCACGAAACCACCTCCCTCAATACCACAACCTTTCCCTGTAGGCAGGTCTTGTTATGTGGGCTACTTAGTGACCTCACTAGTGCCATGAAAAAAGCACCCAGTATAATCAGTAAAGTGAAGGGCATCCAGCCTTTGAAACCCCACTCAAGAACACACTGGATCTTGACACAGACCACTGCTGAATCAGAGCCTGTCAAACTATCCAACCCAAGGCAGCATTGAAAACAGACATTAAAAAATGAATGATGATGATGACAGCGATTATATATATATATATATATATATATATATATCCTTTCTGCTATAGGCACAAGACTTGAAATTTGGGGGTTGATTACATCGACCCCAGTATTCAACTGGTAGTTTATTTTACCAACCTTGAAAAGATGAAAGGCAAAGTCAACCATGACAGAATTTGAACTCATAATGTGAAAACAGATGAAACACTGCTAAGCATTTTGCTCGGAGTGCTAACGATTCTACCAACTCACCACCTTTATATGATATATATATCTTTTTACCTTTTACTTGTTTCAGTCATTAGGCTGTGGCCATGCTTCTGGGGTATCACCTTGAATAATTCTTTAGCCAAATGAATCAACCCCAGTACTTAATGTTTGTTAAGGTTGCTAACTACTCCATCAGTATTTTTTGTCAAACTGTTAAGTTATGTGGATGCAAACATACCAATATAGGTGGTCAAGTGGTGGTGGGGTACAAGCAAAGACACAAACACACACATGATGAGCTCCTTTCAGCTTCTATCAACCAAATCCACTCACAAGGATTTGGTCAGTTAAGGCTATAGTTGAAGACACTTGCCCAAGCTGCCACACAGTGGGACTGGACCTGAAACCATGTGGTTGGGAAGTAAGTTTCTTACCACATAGCCATGCCTAATCTCTCTCTCTCTCTCTATATATATATATATACAGACACACATACATATACACATACACACACATATATATTATACACATACAATATACATACATTTACATATATACAAATATGCACACACAGATACACACACACACACACACACACACACACACACACACACACACACACATGACTACATAAATCTAACAATTGAGAAGTTTAGGGAATTTGTTTTTAAAGAATATTTTATCAAAGAAAGAATATATCAGCTTGTTGGACATTAAATCTTCTACTGTTGTTATGCAGTACAAAACTTCAAATATTATCAGCAGGCCTATGAGTTTTTGTCTACAAAGCAAATGAATGACCATCTTGATTTAGATCTGTTCAATTTTTACAAGGATAACATGAAAGTGTAAATCTCCCACTATTAAAGACTTAAAGGCTTCATTGGAAACTTCACTCTAGTAATGAACAGTAATTAGTTGAAACCGTCTGGTGCTGGTGCCACATACAAAGTACTAATGATAGTGCCACGGGAAAAAGCATTGGTGTTGGTTCCACATGACAAGCATTAGTGTCACATAAGCAACTCTGGTGCCACATAAGAAGCTCTGGTGCTTCATAAAAAGCACTAGTACTATGTAAAAAGCACTGGTGCTGGAGCCACATAGAAAGCACTCAGTACACTTTGTAAAGTAGTTGGTGTCAGGAAAGCATCCAGCCATAGGAACCAAATCAAAACAGACTATGGATCCTTGTGTGGCCCCTGGCCTTGCCAGATCCTATCTTTAGTAACAAAGGCAGATGCTATAAAATTGGTAGAACTCCATGCAATTAACTGACTGGAGTTCAATCGTAAGTATTGAATTGTAGGAAAATATAAGATATTTTGCATTAATTAGGCAGTACTTTAATTAGACAGATTATTTGACAAATACATAGAAAGTCATGTCTTGATTTGAGGTGAAAAATAGGTGTTTTTTGAGTGTTTTTCAATGATACAAAGGTAGGTGATGAGACACTTAAAACTGGCAAATGACTGGCCCTTGGTGAAGGAGGTTTACAGCAGCAAAAAGAATTCTCTACACTGATGTTAACAATGATGAAAACTTCAGATACTTGAATTCTAACTGTTATTGTCATTGCAAGAAATAAGATAGTAAAGCAACTTCAGGTGTTTTAAAAGGTTTGTGAAGCAGGTGAATTTAGATGAAAGAAGGAAAAAGACACTCAGTCAGAGTGACTGAAAGTCTTTGCTGCTAATATTCAAGTGAGAAAGAAGAATGATGAGACAAGACAACTGGATTATATATATATTACATATACAGATATGACATTTAAAGTGAAGTTATAATATGTTGTCTAGACTGGACACAAGAGAAAAGTTACAAAATGAGAGATGTGTGTCATAAGAAGCAATACTATGGACTGTTTGACTCCCATTAATCATTTAGTATGCAGCTCAGATTGCTTTAATATCCAAAAATTTCAAATATAAAATTAGTTGGAGTTGCTATTTGGAGGGTTTCAACGTAATGTTCCCAGATAATAAAACATCCATACTGGAACACATTGCATAAAGTAATAAACTACACTATCATTGTTACCAAGCGAACATTATAGTAGTAGAGAGGAATGGTTAACTCTTCAACCAGTAAAACTGGAACTGTATTGATTTAGCCTGTTGTGACTATAAAACCATGAAATATATTATATCTGGTTTAATTTCAGATAAATTATTTTGTATTCTTAAAGTACTTTAGATTTTTTTGATAGTTTTTACATCAATTTCATTTCTTTTACATCAAACCCATTCTTATAATGAAAAATATCTAAGCTCAGTAAATTAAGATTATTTTATTCTAAATTGTTTTAGAGATATATTAATTTGAAGAGAGAGAGAGAGTAGGGAGGGAGAGTGTGAGAGAATGTTTCTGTAACTTAGAGTATGATTACATAAGAGAGTATTTTTACAAGAGAAAAATAGTAAGAGTTTTATGAGACAGAAAGAGGTGTGTATGACAGACTGAGCTGGTGCTTATGTGTGCATGTGTGAAATAGTTTGAAGGAAAGGATATGTATGAGAAAGAGAGACTGTGTGTACAGGAAACAACGTGTGTAGGAATAGAGGAGTGTGTGTATGAGAAATAATACATGTGCATTTGAGTGAATGTTAAAGAGTGTGCGAGTGTATAGGAGAGAGAGAGAGATCATGTATATGAATTGCTTCATGTTCATCATGAAACAATGTGTTTTTGAGTGAATAAGAGCATGCAGGGATGTGTGTATGTGTATGAGTATATGTGTGTTTCAAATAGAATATGTATGTGTATTTGTGCTCTGCATGTATATGTATGCAAGATTTTGTTAAACAATAGTTATGGAAATTTTAAAAAGTGACTAAAAGGTCAAACTTTTAGCAAATTTATTTTTAGGAAATTACAAAACTAACATATTTCCTTGCTCTTTTGGTTCACAAAAGCTTGTAATCTTTTGTTTCTTATGAAGCAAATGAAGTAATTTTATAAAGTCTTCTAAATATTTTGAGAACAGGATGTGTGAGGAATTCAATCTTATTAATATTTAAAATCTCATGTTAAATCAATTTTCTGTACAGCACTATGTGTAGTGAATACTTTCAGATCTTCATTGTATAGAAGTTCTTTCAAGTAACTGTTTTACAGATGGATATCCTAACCTATACAAATCACTTGATTACTGAACTGATAAAGAGGTGCTTATATGCTCACTTAGCAAGCTAGAAATGGCAATTAAATCTCCCTCAAACACTTTGCCATCATAAATTAGGAAAAGATACATTGGATAATGTAGTCCTAGGTTTTAAGTCAGCCCAATCAAAGCAGAGTTGAGGTAAAATACAATTTAACTCCGTGTGTATTTTCAAATATTTCTATCAAGAAATCTTTACAGACAAACTGAAAATAACTCACCACCTAAGGTAGAATAAACTTATTGTATTCTGTTAGTTCAAGCTACTTTATATTTTCAGAATGAAACTCAGAAAATGGGGTACAGTAATCACTTGTCATATCGTGGTTCACCTATCATGCCCTCAGTACTTAAGCATTTACACACCTAAAAATTAATAAATTAATAAAGATACAGTACAGTACTGCACAGTATAACACACTTAAAATATATCAAAAGAAAATACATAATGTACCGTAGATGAGTAAACAAAGAATTGCACAGTGTGTGGTGTTGTTTTGCATTTATAATAAAAATAATAAAACATACAGTACAGTACTATCTTTATTTGTTTTGGAATGTAACAACCGTGATAATCGAAGGATTACTGCATATCTTTTATCTTTTACTTGTTTCAGTCGTGGCCATGCTGGGGCACTGCCATGAAGAATTTTTGTCGGTTGAAATGACCCCAGTACATTTTTTTTTAAAGCCTGGTACTTATTCTATAGATCTCTTTTGTTGAACCACTAAGTTATGGGGGGCATAAATACACCAATTGTCAAGCAGTAGTGGGAGACAAATACAAACACACACACATACATACATACATACATACATATATATATATATATATATATATATATATATATATATATATATATATATCTACAATGGGCTTCATTCAGTTTCTGTCAACCAAATCCACTCACAAGGCTTTGGTCAGCCTGAGGCTATAGTATAAGACACATGCTGAAGGTGTCACACAGTGGGACTGAACCTAGAACCAGTTGGTCAGGAAGCGAGAGCCATAGTCTCAGGGGACTAGTTACTTAGATACTGTAGCTTACACCCCTGACTCCCCAGAATGGAATGCCAGTCTGCCACAAGATTATTCATTTTTGCCAGCTGAGTGAACCTGAGCAATGTGAAGCTAAGTGTTTTCTCAAAAACACAATGTATTCCCACTGAACCATGTGTCCCCATACACACACATATACATACATGTATGTACACATATGCTTTATCTTTTATCCTTTACTTGCTTCAGTCATTAGACTGCAGCCATGCTGGGGCACCACCTAGAAAAAAATGTTTGTTGAATGAGTCAACCCCAGTACTTTGGTTTGCAATCCTGGTACTTATTCTATCAGTCTCTTTTGCCAAACTACTAAGTTGCAGGGATGTCAACACACCAGCATCAGTTGTCAAGTGATGGTGGGGGACAGACACAAACATGCAGACACACACACATGCACATACACACAACAGGTTTCTTTCAGTTTTCATCTACCAAATCCACTCACAAGGCCTTGGTTGGCCCAAGGCTATAGTAGAGGACATTTGTCCTAGGTGCTATGCAGTGGGACTGAACCCAGAACCATATGGTTGGGGAGCAAGGTTCTTACCACACAGTCAATGCACATATGTGCTAAGGTGATGTAATTATAATTAGTAAGGAGATGTAATTAGTAGTTAACCGTGGAGGAAGCTGTTCTGAAAACAATAAGCCAGAGTAAAAGCAAGGTAAAAATCTTTCAGAGAATTATTACCTTTGCAAGTAACAAAGGAATTATTTCACAATGTGAAAGGCAGGTTGTATAACACTTGTATATAAAGTGTAATGTTGCAGGTAATGACACATGGATAGTGAATGTGCAGCGAAGGCAAAAAGTAGAAAGTAATGAGGCAAGTATGTTCCACTGGATGACTAATGTACATGGACAACAGAGCATGAATATACTGAGAGAAGAAATGGAAATAAGTGGAATCAGATGCAGTGAACCAAAGAGAAGACTAAGCTGTTACAAACATGAGATGCGTATGAAAGATTAAAGTTTTTGGAAGTAATGCCAAGTGACCCAAGTAGAAGGAATCTGTGGTAGAGAAAGATTAATAAGAATACAGGAAGAATTTTCAAAAGCAGATCATAGGAGACAACCTCACAAAAAGAAATGAAAAAGACTGCAACAAGGGGCAAGACAGTGCAGAAAAGGACATTGCAAACAATGTAATCATGGAAAACAGTTGTAATATGAAGATCTTTCTCTCCCCCATGACACATGCGTATGTGTGTGTGTGTGTGTGTGTGTGCATACGTGGGTGTGCGTGCATGTGTGTGCATTATCATTATTATTATTATTATTATTATTATTATTAAAATGAAATGAAACAAGGGGCGTAACACAACACTTATTAATATTGAATTGAAGAATGACAAAATATCAACAGTGGGACTTGAACAATTATTAATTATTTAATTCATGTCTTAATCACACAACAACCATAATTGATCATATTTGAAAGTCATATGTAGTATTAAAAGCAGAGAAAATTATTCATATCTTGTGATTCGATGCCAATAGCAAAGCATTCAGTTCTACTTAGAAAGGCCTTTCAAGAATGACATAGTAGCTCGAACGAGGTGAATAAGAAAATGTTTATTGAAAAATATGTTTCATGAATGATGGATAACAATGAATACACAGAGACACACGCATATATAAAATAACAGTATACATGAGTGCAAAAGTCTGTACAATATGTAAATGCATATATTTTAAAATATAAGCCAATATGGAGAAACAGATGTTGTGCAATTTCTATTTTTGCAAATGCTACTGGTAATGACATAAACGCTATTGGTGATGAAACATTATTTAATTCCACTTCTATTAACACAATTTATGAGAAAAGAAATATTGATTCTAAAGTTATTCTAAATGACACAAAAACAGAATAAATGCATAAATAAAAATCACAAATGAAACCAATAATTTTTTATATAAAATAATCAATTAAAGAAAGAAAGAATTTAAGAATTGTTGAAAAGAAAATGAAAATAAAGTAAGAATTAAATAAAAGGAAAGAAAAGGAGGTTGATACAGAATAGGAATTGAACATCTATATCTAATACCCTGAAATAAAATAAATATTAGAAAACAGCGAAAGAAAAATGACAAACAGTTAGAAAAATAAAAACTCAATAATTCTCTAAAAAAAATATACACATTGATATACAGAGCAAATAAATTGGAAATCTTAATTGAATTTGTTCAGGTTTGTAAACTTTCAGCAACTGGTCATTCATCTTAAAATGTTCTTTGTGCTATGATGACTTGAAACTTAATGCAGAATAGCATTCTTTTCACAGGATATCACGACAGACTCTTCAATGCATACAGGAAAATACAGTCCTGTTTATGATTGTCAATGCATACAGAGGCAATCAGACACACATACAGGGAAACAGATAGACTCAGTAGCACAGTCTTTCATAAAACACAACTCAGAGATACACATATAAACAATTCACAACAACAACCACAACGATGATGATGATGATGATGATGTTATTATTCACATACAATTAATTAGTGTCTATGCTGATTAATCAATAATAATCCATACCTGTTTTCTATTATTATAAAAATTGCATGCAACTTGCTTTTGGTTAATTTTGTGCCTTATTAATTCACTAGAATCTAAGGGCAATTTTTCATTCCAGTAAATCAAATTAGTCTAGAAATATTTAATTTACAATTAATTATATTGCTATCTCTCTCATTCTTTCTCCCTCTCTGCTAAAGAAAAAATAATTTGGGAAGTTTACTACAAATTCTTGAATTTATTCAGTTAGCTTTTGTTGAAAAGGAAGCCTTGTTGTCAACATACAAATTATAACTCAGTTATAATCTTTGGTGCAGTAGCTGAGTAGTTAACTAGCCAGATTAATAGTCCAAAACTGACAATTAAAATCCTATCACTGGCAACATTTTTTTATCAAAGCAAAAATGTTTTTCACTCATGTTAATTTCAGTGTATGAATGCCATACTTACTATAAACAGAGAAATCCTTCATAGCATATTAGATTATTGAAGATACTGGATATTTATGAAACTGATGGTTTATGAAAGAAGTTTATGATTTTGTTTTTTTACTACTTTTTTTAAGGGATAAAATTGCAAAAAATACTAACAAAAACATAAAAACCATATCGGAGCTCACAACTCTAAGCTCAGCTAATATAATAACCTTGTTAAACACTCCATAGCATGACTCACACTCTATGCACAATGCAGGCAAAGCATACTCAAAACAACCATCATCCAATAAAAGAACACAACTCACATTACATGTAATCTACTCAAAATAACACATTTTTGCACATAATCAGCAACTAATACCAAAATACATCCCACAAGCCACACACAAACGATATTCCCAATAACGTAAGGCAACACAACCCACAGAGAACATACACTATGCAGTAACCCCAATCAGTAAAACACATAACACAACTTGTACAGTACACACAAAACACAATTAGCAGCTGATAGAATAAGAACAGCCTGCAATGTACATAGTTGGCACGACAGATAAAACACTAAAGTAACATCGTAAACAACAAAACAAATTCCATAACAGAGCATAACTGTACTAACACACGTATACACTCCACTCTAAACAATGCAGCCTACACAACAGGAAAACAGAGGTGTATTTGGTGATACAATGAAAACATGGAAGAGGCTGTTGGAAACAGTGATAATAACAATTTCCACTACTTTATGATTGCTGAACAAATTCATTTATTGCCAGTCAAAGCATATAAAACAGTAACTCAGAGAGAAGTTTTTCTCTTTTCAACCAAAATGTACTTCAAGTTCCATCAAACACTACCTCTGTACATAGCTCATATGAGGTCCACAATGAAGAATAAAGTGCTGCTCTCATATCTGGAAAATTGCTGCTGTCCCACACACAGAAATTGTATATGCAGTATCTTCTCCCTACTTTTTCTACGACTACTACCATGGCCTATGTTCCTTAGAACTAGCTCCTTTCATAGCATTGCCAATTAATCACACCAGCCTGGCTCTTGTTCCCTCTTCTGATCACTATTTCACTAAAATTTCCTTTTCTGCTATGCGTTACTGCAATATGCCAACCTTTAATGATGCAAGCGCAACCTTAACAATGCAACTATATCTCATCAGTACTTCTAATATGAAAAAGCTGCTACAGGTGATAAGTCACGCCCTTCCTTCACACAAAATGACAAAATACAATTTCAATATATAATTTCAAATGAGCTTCTAAACTTAAAGAGATTAATGGGTTGTCTCAGAAGAGTACTAAGTATTTATACATGACATTTAATAGCTATTTTGGTAAATTGAAAGTCATTTATTTGAACAAAGCTTTGTTGGAAATGAAGAATATAAACCAATGATTATTTCCCCTTTCAGCGTTGTCAACTATTCTCAGTAATCAGCTATAGTTTCATTTCAATGAATGCATCAATAACCACCAATCCTCTTTTCTTCAACTAGGCCAAGTACTAAAATGATAAATGACTTTGAAACTTTGAAATGTTCCATTAGTTCAGCAATAATATTCAGGTCACTGATCTGTATAAGACAACAAATATTAGATCTTGGATATTTTGTGGAATTGTCAATTGCAAGAAAGACATCAAACTATTTAAAATTTCACAATTGTCTTAATGTCATGAAGAATGGTAATTGATTTAATTTAGTTAAACTGATTTATTTCAGTCAGAATGAGGAAAGCAGATTGTCTTTCTTTTAAAACAATTTCCCAACTTAAATATATTAACTATATGGAATTCTTACTTTGTGGTTGATTGGCTGTCATCAGAAAGAGGATGGAACTCTAAAATGGCTAGACTAGGAAGAAATTGTGAAAGTCAATATTCATGAAAACTCACTTCCATGCATGACAGAAAAAGTATTACTTTCATTCTTCTTATCATAGTGGCCACATTTTTCATACACAATGTCATCATATTACCATCTATGTTTTATCCACAGAAGAACATCAATTCATAGCCATATTTTATTTATATCTTATTTGTGTGGCCTAAATTGTCTAGTCTACCTAACAACTTCTCTAACTTTCTTTGATCTTCTATGACTTATTATTTTATGGAAACACACACACACATGCATTTATATAGTGACCTTCTGAGTTACCAGCTATCTAAATACAGATGGTAAGTCAAAACATTGAAATCACTGTCAGTCTTTTCCTTGTAAAAAATAATATATAGTTTACTTAAAAGTGTTGAGTGATCCATCAGTTTAACATTAAATTGTATCTATATATATAACATTACAGAAACATTAGTGTGTGTGTGTGTTGTATGTGCAACACAGACCTGATATTTTCCCTTGCCTGAGCTTCAAAAACAGCATCAAAAGCAAAATCTGACCATCACTGACCTAACAATACCTTTGACCTCATCAGTTGGGACAATCTGTTTAGGATTTTCCTATTCCTTTTTGTTTACTACTTAAGCTGCTATGCATCATAAAACCTTTTCCATGATGGCCTAATGACCACTGTGCAATATGCAAAGTCTATGTCCAAAGAATTTTAAATGAAAAAGCAGTGTTAAATAAGGCTGTGTCTTCATGCCAAAACTTCTTGGTGTCTCTGTGCAACACCTGAAGCTTGCACTTGTGTTCTCGTGCAATAGTGTCTACTTATCTGAGGTAGAAACTATAAGAGAGGTAGACACTATCAAAGAGGACTAATGACCTGCTCCGTAATGTATAAAGACTAAAGGTTAAAAATAAGATAAGGTAACTTCCATCAGAGAAATAGTGTTTCCTGATAATGCAATTATCACCTCTAACTTTGCAACCTATTTGGTCTCATGTAGTCTCAAGAAAACCTAAATCAAGGACAAGGCGCAAAGGTATGGATTCAGATGTGGCACAAGGGTTTCAGTATTTAGGGCCACAAACTACCTTACCCTATATGCAGAACTCAAGAAGCACATTGGCAAAACAACTACTACTCTCTCGAAACATTAAGAAAGTATGGGTAATAAACAACTCAGAATCTTTAAAATGTATGACACTATATGACATATGTTTCATATGAACACAATCTTCATGTATTTACAGTTGAAGTGTATGCACAGAATCCTTAAGTATCAAATAGGTAATTGATAAGATGCATAAATAAATGCATACATGTGTGTATATATGTATGCATATGTGTATATGTATGCATATGTGTATATACACACATATATCTGCATACATTCATGTAAATTCATCTTCTCCTTTTTCATGCATACTTTTCCATGCTTACTTGAGGCAGATTTTCTACAGTCAGATGTTCTTTCCGCCACTAACTCTCACTTGCTTTCCAAGCCAATCTAGTCCTTGGAACATGAACAGCTGAATGGCCCAAAATATCTTCATAGAAGATTGCAAACAACTGACACTGCTTCTATGATAGTGAACATATGATGTAGAGCAAACTCAAACATACATACTCAAACACATACAAGGACTGCACTTGTTCTCATGAGTGCATACACATGCACCACACCATACGTGTCATGCACCTTCATATATGTTTAGTTACTCATGTCTTTGCATCACTTATGCAAATAAGTAAAAAAATATGTGACCAAGAATAAGTGGAAAATATAGTGCATAGATGCATAAGTAAATGGATAAATAATAGAATGTATAAATATATATATATATATATATATATAAATGGGTGAATAGATTAACAAATAAAAGAATATGACTGCAAACAAGCTATGAAATAAAGAGAAACGTATGAAAGAGGCATCAGTCAATGAAATCAGAAAGATTTACATATTTGCAAGTCCTATATATTCTATGAAGGAACAAAGATGTAGATCATGCCCCAAGATAGGCTGTTATTATTGAGTGGACAGTGATGAGTGCTGGTGAAGTTGCAAGATGTCATAAAAGTATGATCATTGTTTACACAAAGAACTATTTTTTGCATTCTCAAACATACGAGTTGTAAACATTTCTATCTCTCTGATTTCACCAACCAGTTACTTGTTCATTGCTTTATCTTCATTTCTTAACCTATTTGCATCCATATTCAATTATTTATTCATCTAATCACTCATTCATTTATTGTCGCATTTATTTTACGTGGCTTTATCGTTCACCCATTTAATTATCATAGCATCTATTCAATTGTTTACTTGTTAACCTATATATTTATTTACTTGTTTCATTCATTTACATAACATGAAAGTATTCATGCATATTTGCTAACTATTCTTGGTTACCTCTTCTCTACTTTGGTGATTTGAGGATGTGAACTAGAATACATATGTTGGAAGCATGTTCTTAACCATACATGTTGTAAACATGATAGTGTATGTAATACAAACTTGGTGCATATGCATGGGTACATATACATGTTGAAGCATGTGCAAGTTCATCCACATGTGTGTGAACATCTTAACTTCTGAATGGCACTTTATATATACTTATATATAGTGTAGTCTAGAATTTAAATTGCATGATGTATATCTAGCACTCCATGAGTAATCTCATGTCTGAAGGGAAAGAGTTTTGAGAGCTTGTGCTATAGTCTAGGCACTATTTGGTTAGAGTTTATACTTGGGTATGCCATAGAGTACATACAGAAAACAAAACAAAATAGCTATGGTTAATAAAATATTACGTTACTTCATCTTCTATATGTTTCATTAATAAAGAATTATTAGTTATATAATATAAATTATATAACTAAATTTCATTGTGAAATCTTATGTTGTCTGCTTATGTCTGCTTATTCAGTGATGGCATTATATGTGTATATAAGTACATATGTATATATATATATATGGTTGGGAACCAAGCCTGAGTCATAGGGAGGGTGAGAAGTGTGGATACAAAGTGTGGAGAAAGCAGCAAGGTAAGTCTGACAGGCACACATACTCACATCATATCACATTTACTAAAACACTCCCTTTATTTCCTATTATATTAAACATATACATACATACATATATATATATATATATATATATATATATATATATATATATATATATATATATATATATATATATATATGCGAATAAAAAGCACCCATCACAGTCTGTAAATTGGTTCCAGCCATAGAAACCATGCCAAAACACAACTGGAGCCTGGACAACTCTCCAGTTGGCCAGCTCCTCTCAAACCATCCATCCTATGTCAGCATGGAAAATGGACATTAACAATGATGATGAGGATGATGATAATGATGATACAAGTGCCCACCCCCCACCCACCACACACATATATATATAAGATGGAGGTGGAAATAGCACAGAAGTAAGCCTAAGACATTTCAATTTAAGAGACATGTTCTTGAACTCCAGACAGCAGATAAACAGTTTTAACTTCAAATTTTTATAAATTTTTACTGATATTTGATAAAATGAGATTCATCATAACTGGTAATATTTATTTTATATAAGGTTTTAAAATATTTTTTTTTAAAATTCCCTCTGAAATTGAAATGTTTTAGACTTACTTCCATGCTATTTCCACCTCCATCTTTTATACATAAAAAAAATTTGATTCTTATAGATCTCTAATCTTTTTTCAGCTTTTTTACGCACATACACATACATACACATATATACACACATGCATATACACATGCACACACATCATCATCATCATCATTTTATGTATGCTTTCCATATGCTGGCATGGATTAGATGGAGCAACAGGATTTAGCATGTAGGAAGTCAATGTCTTGCTCCAATGACCCAGTTTTGGTATGGTTATTATGGACAGATGCCCTTCATAACACCAGCTACTCACTAGAGTGTACTGGGTGAAATACTTTGTGGCACCAGCACTACATATGTTGTCCTGTCTTCAGTAAAGCTAAAGAGTATTGCTCATGGAGTACTTGTTTCATGGTATCAATACTAGTGGGATTACCTTGTAACTTATGAAACTAAAAGGCTTCATAGCTGACAGAACAGAAGCTGGAAGGAACAGATTTAGAGTTGTTATAGGATGGTAGCAGAAGAGACAGTAAGAGGAAGGGGAACTGGAAAGGGAAAGAAAAGTGCTCAGGGTTAGTGTACAAGAAGTGAACAGAGTGGTAAGGATAATGGAGAGGGTTGAGTAGGCTTGTCTCAGTGCCCTTCCATGTGATATGTACCATTATCCTTATTTTACATCTACTTTCTGTTTTTCTATGCAGAGTAAAGTTACAGCCCTCACAGGTGTTGTGAAAGAGTATATATGAAAGAGGCAACGTAGTTATGTTTCCATATGTGGACTATTGTTAATATGTGACTTATCTCAAGTGACCTATTTTTGGATTCATCATCATCCTCATCATCGATTAACATCTGTTTTCTGCATTGTTATTATTAATGACCCAAAAGAATTTTTCACAATATGGTTACATAACTGGGATAATCTTTATCATTATCTAAAGAAGTATACTGGACATATTTAAAACTTCTCTACTTTGAAATAGGTTCCATAATGTCATCATAATAAGCTGCTGATGATGAAAAAGAATGGTTGGTGAGCTCATTTTCACAAGATGAGAAAAATGCATCTGCAGGTTGTGATGAAGAGAATATATATTTAGTGTGCATGTGTGTTTGCATGCAGGTATGCATTCATGCAAGCTTATACAACTAAACACACAACCTGTTTACATAGGGAAGATGGATTTCAATGAAATAGCATATGACACTTTGGAATATTTTGCCAAAATTACTCAATGGAACTTTGCTGTTGTATTCAGTAAACATAAGTAAATGTGTATGAATACGCATATTTCCTTTAGGCAAATTACTTGACACTCATCAATAGTTTGCTGGTTTTAAAGTAGATGTTGCACAAGGGCAATTCTGTATTCATTTTGGTATTTAGTAGTAAGAGAATAAAGAAGCTCAAAAATACATTCCTCAACAAATGAAACCTTCAACAACTTGGTTTGACATTGTCTTGAACAAAAAGAAAAAACAGTAAATCAGCACATGTTATGGAATAAATAGCATAATTAGTTTAATCCGTTTAGAAATGACTTGTTTCATCCTTCTTCTTAAGTATTATTATCATAAAAAAAAATTTAATTCACTACGAACTGTTTGGTATGAACTTGCTAACCAACACACTGCAAACTCTGACTCACAAATGCACCTCTTCACCCTGTTTCTTTCTGGTTGGTCTTGTGCTGCCACCACCTAGACCAGTGTTTCTCAACCTTTTGTTTTTACCTATGGACACCATTGATTCGTATTTTACTTTGATGGACCCCCATAGCCATTTGCTATTTAAAAAAAAAATCATAACATATCTTTATAATTTAATACTATTAGGAATTGTATTAAGAAATTATTAAATTATTTTGTGTATTGTAGAAGTATAACCAATATATTGCCGATAAATTTTAACAACAAAATCTTATGTGGGACCCGCAAGGTCCATATGGACCCTGGTTGAGAACCACTGACCTAGACCAAGCCTTGTACTAACCACTGTGCTGCTGTACTTCCACTTCATAATGTTATCCCTTTGGAATTCCCTCCTTGACCATGGACCATGCATGTCTTTCAGTCATTTAAGAACATTAATCGCATTGAATTCACTCGTCTCAAAATTTTTAAAGTGCAACCTCTTCATTCAAGCAAAACTATTGGAAAAAAAACAAAAACATGTTGAGTTACTAGGTTGCCTCTATAACATTTAAATGCTAGTGATTATATTTACTGCCTATTTTATTACATCACATAGTTTAACAGTGGTTGTTTAACATCAAATCGGTCTGACCAAAAATATCTATGATGAAAGTGATTCCATCTGTGACCTCCCCATTTATAATTCAGAAATATTACATCGAGGACTACATTATCTAATATATTCTTTTTTTCAAAGATAATACAGCAATTTGTAAAAGATCTTACCACTATTTCTGGCAGATCAAACAGCTACACTATTATAACAAAAGAAAAAAATAGAACAGAGAAAGCACAAAAGCATAGGCTAGCCTTTCCTTATTTCATAACTATATGTTTCTGGTATAAAATAAAAAAAAATTAAAACAATAAACCAAAAAAAAAATGAAGCAGAATAAACCAAACTTCTTACATTAAAGGACATAATCAGGGGAGAAGTAAATTAGATATTTTTCAATCTATTTTGCTTTGTTTTTTACAATGCTTTTTAATTTTCTTTGTTTACTTTTAAGGAACTATGTGACATGAATAGGAATGGCAAACAAATCATACAACCAACCAAATATTTCATATGATCAAAATGTTAATATCATCAAAGCAATAAATAGTCATTTGGAGATTAAGAGAGTTAATCCAACTTCAAAAGGAAAGTTTTTTAATTATAGAAATAGATGTCAGATTAATATCAAATCATGAGACAGTAAGTGTTTGGCAGAATGCAATGCAAACATACATACTTCCTACCAATTTTATGTCATCAGAGAATTGATCATAACTAAACTGGTTAGTAAATATACCTATAAACATAGTTATATCTGCAAATATACTAAATCAAGAATATAAAATAATAATGAACTTCTTGTATACAATGCTCAGGAACACTACACTTCATCAGAAAAAGTAACCAAAAGTATACTTTTGAACCTTTCAAAATTAAAGCAGATATTTATGAAAATGATATGAAATATTTTTTTACAATGTTACAAAACAGAAAAAGGTAGTGAGGGCCAATTTTAGGATTCTGAGCTTTATGGAGGATATAACAAAACTATGGTTGGTAATTCACAACAAAACTGAGGTCGTAAAAGCTTTATATTTATCTCTCTATATATAGACAACTAGGCCCCTGTAAAGAACCTTCCCACTTCCCATCTTCCTAACACCCATTCTTCCATCACTTCTCTAACTATAGCACTATTCAGTTGCTGTTACACAGAGCAAAACTACAAGTATTTCATTACCCCCTTTTGTGCTACCAGTTACCCACCTCACAAGAATCACTTCCTTTTAATATTCATTGCTCATTCTCAGTATCATCCCTTCCCACTTTACTTTCTACTGATCAGCCCTTTCTGTGCCTCAACTTATATTTCTCTTTCCTCTAAGTTACCTTGTTTATATCTTCTCACACCTGCCATAGGAGTCCTTCACTAACTATAGCTGCCCCTACATATCCATGACCTCCAGTACTGTTATTGTATGTCTCTCTCACAACATCTTGTCTATCTACATGTACATTATACTGCTGTTCTCTACCCTTTCTGTAGTGCCACTTACCGTCTCCATCTTCCTGAGTCACTTCTATTTTTCACCTCCCCTTCCAGTTGATATTTACCCTTAACCACATCTCTACCCTTGTTCATCATTCACTGCATTCATCTCTACTCCCATTTCTAACAAACTATCACTCACCTCTCATATTTTTACAAACTCTACCACACAACCTTCTCAATCATCTTTTGATATTCTCTCTTATACTCACCTTCTTATACTTTAAGAGAATGCTGTGGCATCTTGTTATTATCTTTATCTCTCCTTCCAGTTACTCCCATCAATACTTATACAATGTAAGACAACCATGCATCTCCACTACAGCATGACGCCTATTTCTGTTCCTCTATAAAACTTTAGCCTCTCACCATATGGTATGAAGCCACCTCCTCAAATACTATACCTCACTTAGTCAAATGTGATTCTTCTTAGTGTTGTGAGTCACTTGGTGACCTCATGCTTGTACCACAAAACAAAAAAGCATCCAACATACTCTGTAAAGTGCTTGGCATTTTGAAGTACATTCATCTAGAAAAACCATGGCAAAGCAAACACTAGAGTTCAATGCAGTTTTCCTGGCTCATTGGTTTTATTTGTGCAGTGCAACCCATGCCAGCATAGAAGACATATCTTAAAAGATGGTGATAATGATGATGGTAAGACACAATGAACATTTGTGTGAACTGAAGATTTATGTATTATGCCTATCAAAGTAGGAAGGCTAAATCATTAAATGATTGACTGTTCAGTGATAACAGCAAGAAATTCAAATTCTACAAATGAACAAATTCACAAAAATATTCTACCTCTTAGTTACTACCATCTGGTTTTATTACAGCCTGGCCACAATATATGAAATATCTCAATAATACAAACAAGTATTTCAATATTGCAAAACCATTCATCTTATTTAGCAAAGAAAAATCAAAATGTTAAGTGTTAAAATATAAAGCATCTACTTTTTACCCTGACACGATTTGATGAACATTTTTGAATTCATATGTGAAGAGAAACGAAAAATTGTACATTCTATAGATACGCTGTATCATATCAGATAAAGTATTTCTTTTCAAGACAAACTAAAGTAATTGATACTAATGTAACACTTTTGAAGACATTTGCATACGTGGTATTCAAGCATGTGATCTACTCACCCACAATGCTTTAGCTTTTCCAGACAAGAAGCAATATGAAGTATTTTAATATTGCTATTTTATTGCAGAAGGAAGTTTCTTATTTGATAAATGTTTAACTTGCACCACTGAGAAATAACTAAGGTCAAAGTTAGTGCAATAAATTAAGATCCTAATAAATAGAACATTATAAAAACTTATGTAAAAAATTTTGATCAGAGTTATATTTGAAAATAACATTTTAAACTGAAATAATTTGATTGTCCAGTATATATTTCATTGTTCTGAGATCATTTGTCAGTAATTAATAGGTTATTTAATTGAATGCTACAAATGGCTGATTGCTGTCATCATCATCATTTTACATCCATTTTCCCATTTTAGTACAGAATGGACCGGTCTTCTTCAGTACAGCATCTCACTATTTTCCAACGTTCTTTGTCTCTCTCATTTCATAAAGTCAGCATCCTGAAATCAGTCTTTGCTGCTTCTTTCTATGTCCTCCTTGGTCTACCTCTTTCAGAGGTTCTTTCCACTTAGCACTCTTTGGTATTTCTTAACCCAGTTATTACCCTCCACACAGATTACACTTTCTATAGTCATCATTCATCATTTAACGTCCGCTTTTCAGCACATGCTAATTAACACACATGCTGTACTAGTAGAAGACCCTGTTTCAACAATCTAAAGCAAACAGAAAACATAATATAAGAACTAAGGTCTCCTTACATTAGCTAAAGTATATGTACTTACAAAGCACAAAGAAATAAAACTATAGCACTTAATAGCACTTATAGAAGGTGTTACTCACATGCTAGAAATAGCAACCAAATCTACTTCAAATCACACTTTACAATCATAAACAGAGGTAGGATAAATGGAATTTACTACTCTTAAATATATCATGTCAGAGAGGAAAAAAATGAGATGGTCAAAACTGGAACACATGCAATCACAGATCAGTGCAATGAAGGTATATCTGGGGCTAAAGAACAGCAAAAATTATAGTACTTAATGATATGAATATGTGTGTGTAAGTGAGAGAGAGGGGGAGAGGAGGTTCTGAGCAGTGTCTGAGTAAATATGAAATTCTTCTTCCAGTACTTAAACTAAGTTTATCAATATCTAAGTTACCATCTGAAACATAGGGACACAACTGGACACATTTTTTTACATGAACATATACAAACAAAGGCACTCACAGTTTATTTAATATTTTACCTTTGAAATGACTGTTCTTTGTTGATAGTAACTACATACATGTATATATATATATGTCTACGTACTCTAAAATATATGTATTATGGGATCTAAGTGAAAAATTACAAGGGTCTTGAAAGCTAAGTGTATTCATCATGAGTGTATGCATGTTGTCATAAATATTTTCACTTTTTATAAAACTTAAGCTATCATTTAAACATACCCATAAACATGAATCTCTTTAAACATTGTGGAAACAAGGCAAATAAGAAGCAACAGTATATTGAAGACAATAAATTGAATCTAAAATTTGTGCAACAGGTTATACAATATTAATGCAAAAAGTCTACAATCCTGATATTATCAGACGCTGTGATAAAATATTGAAGCATAATTTTCCAATTTTCTGAATACATCTGGCCCAATGAGACAATTAATATATTAGTAAAGTTATAATAAAGATAAGAATTTAAATTCTTATCTAAAAATTTTGATTTTACTTGACAGGAATATTAATTCGAAAATATTAAATAGTTCTGAAAATGGATTCAATTGAATTTGAGCCAGCATCTCTCTCTCTCTCTCTCTCTCTCACACACACACAAACAGTATCTACTGGGCTTAGCTGAATACAGCTGGAAATATATTAAACTCAGTCTGGTGATGAAACTCCAAATTAACAGTTCAGGAGCATGGAGTTAATACCTGGTCACTAAATTACTTGCCTCTGGATACCTTCTAACAAAGACGGTACCCACACAAGTAATCTCCAGGAGTGCCTTTGGATTTAATAATTATCCCCTGGTTGCTTAGATACTTCAGACTACCCCTTGAATATTGAAGCAATTCTATGATATATATATATATGTTTTTCTATAACTAGGTATTTGTTAGCTGTCCTAGTTAATAATTTTGTTACATGGATACATTTATATTCAATATGGCTGGATTAACGGGTCAATAACATGTAACATTTGAAATCCAACAAATAAAATCAGATATACATTGGATAATTCAGTATAGTGAAACATGAGTAAAACATTTTTAGTTCTGCTATGAAGTGAAAGGAGTGAAACTCTGTGGGATTTGTAAATACTTTGAATATTCTTTTACCTTCCATTATGTGGTGAAAAAAGATGTCAAATAGTAAGAGATAAAGAAAAATACAAAAGTAAACAAATAAACTCTCTTGCTAAATTTTGGAAACAGATTTCTCAATCAGATCTTGTATATTCAAGGTTTTGTCAAAAGCGAAGTAGACCATTAAACTATATTCATTTTGAATTTAACTTCAGAGGGTGTAAAAATGTTTGCCTCAGACAAACAACCATCAACTATAATTTTGTATTTTCATCAATGCATGCTCTTATATACATACACACACACAACTGATATTAGATTTCTTTTGAATATAAAAAGACAGCACAAAGGAAATATATAAAAGAAAGAAAAAGACATCTACTAAAAATTGCAGACATTATTTCATTCACTCATTATTTTCTTTCACATACATCCTTTTGTCCAATTGTAATTCTATTAAACACTCTCCTCTATTATAATGCAACAGTCTTCTTAAGGCTGGAAAAGCTACTATCATTATCAACGTCATTAAAATTTTTGTGTAGATACTTTGTAAAGAATTACATTTTATTTGAAAACTTTAGCCAGTCTTTCATTTGCTCACTTTATTATGATTGAAATGTGGCTAAGTATTAGTCTTTAGAAATACTGATTTCTTTTTAAGACCAAACTTTGATGCTAATTGATGTAAAACTTGGAGTCTTATGTCACTGAATTAATACTAATACAGTACATTTTTGCAGACTGATAGGGCTATCTCACTAGCAGCTGATATCAAAATCATTATAATTTGTCAAACTAATATTTAACAGAGGAGAATTGTCTAGTTGCTATTAAGTTTATTATTTTTTTCTCAGCAATTAATTTCTAAATATTCAATAAATTTGAAATTAAGTTAGAAAGTAAAGAATATATAGTGAAACAAAGGAATTGAGTAAAAGATATAATTTCTAAGTGAACTGCAATGTACTTTTAATAGAGGGGAATGTTCATAACTGATTAACACAACATGAATATATAATAGATAGCAGAAAAAGGAATAATCACGTCAAAGCTGGTAAGATTTGTATTTAAGAGTACCATGTATTAAAAAACAGATATTAATACTGTATGTAAATACAATAAAAATAAATTAACTACCTAAATGAGAAATAACAAAAGTTATTACAATTGAAATCACAGTTTTAACATGATTCATAGGCAATACAATATGTATATGCAACAGAAAGAAAACAAACACAATACTCTTGTTACTTTTATCAATATAAACATATGTATCTGCATTCACAATCTACCCAATTAGTGACAATGGAATAGTTTAGCTACCTGATATACAGGAGAAAATGCTGTTTTGAGCCTGATTGTATGGGTCTGAATATATCTGTAACATTCAACTAGTTGCATATGAATCAATGTAAACACTTAATCAGCATGCTAAAATTAACAGTTAAATTCCTATGACACCCCATTCTACCACCTTAAAAAGACCCCAAAAAACAAAAAGATATACTGGATAATGCTGTCTGAGATAAATTATGTCTGAAAAGACAACAGTCACCACTAGAATAGCATAGATTATAAGGCCTGTTCTGCCAGGGATGATGACCTTAGTCTATACAACAGTAGTAACAACTAAGTTGTATCAGGTAAAAGTTAAAATGTAGAACGGCTTCTATTTAAGATAGTGTTTCCAGCAGTCTGGTAAATCTTCTCTATGAAAATCGTCACTGCCAACTATGTGTAACTTTCACATTGATTCGATAAAAGGAATGCATACACCTCTGCAATTCGCATGAGTTAATAGAGACTTGTGGGTCTATGTAACTAGAGTGGAAAGATCAATACCATTAGTTCTCTCATACACAGCAAGTCTCTTATCTCACTTGCATAATGGAATTAAATATGATATACCCAAAGTTTACACTTGTCCCATTTCTTTTCTGACCCAACAAAACCTGCATCAATGCACATACAAATATGAATTCATGACTCACTTGAAACAGCAGCCAAATTGATCATTTATCTTATATTGTAACTATATCAAAAATCATACAACTTTAGCTCTAATTATTTACATACTTTCTCCCTTAAGAACAACTTAGCAGAAGAATGTTAGCAAATTGCTGGTTTTTACAGCTTTGTGTATTTACAGATACACTGTAGAAGTCAGTGTGAAAACTTTTATAAAAGAAATGTCATTTGCAAAAAATTTCTAAAGAAATTTTTAGACTTTTCTATACACTGATATATACCTATATGTGAAATATGTAATACTCCCCAAGATGTTTTAGACATGATACTAATGAACTCCATGCATATTTCATATTATTTGTTGTCTGAGTATTGCAAATAAGAAACGTTGAGAAGCAGCATACACAGGCTCAAATTGGAATAAATAATTTGTCTCATAGCTATCACTAAAAATCAAGTACAGCTTGGTGGTAGATACTTTTTCTCTAAATATACTGAAATTTCATCATTGATATTTCTCTTTTTTTGGGGTGGGACTGTGCAGCAACGGTGCTAATGCAACATGACTGCAAATACCACAGAATATTGATGAAAGACTTTGTGTAGTGGACCTTGCTTTAGCTCTTGTTTTTACTTCCTGTTCTTTCATTCAATTGAACTTAGTAAATTTTATTCCTTTCTCTATTGCCTTCTACCATTGTTTATAATTAACTGCTGTCTTCTCGTTTCAGTAATTATCAGGCCATCCATTTCATTGAGATGTGGCTTAATGACACCTTATAATGAAATTTCATGTGTTCTCTTTCATGACTTCCACATTTCAGCTTGCTTTAGAATGTGGTCTTTGAAACCTTAGTATCCTAAATATGCATCATTTGTCCCAACCTAGCACAGCTGATATTCTGTCAGATTAGATTTAACTTGGTTAAACTTGGTTCACTTTTTCTAATCGCCTTCTACACTAACCACTTTGTTAATCATATTGTCTTGGATAGAAATAACATAATAGTGTATTGCAGGGTACAAGTCAACCTCACTTGCCAAAGTGCTCCTAATTCTCTTTGTCAAGTGACTGTGAAATGAACAGAGACAAGAAGGGATTGAGATGACACTTCAGTTCTGTTGTGTTGAGGACATGACAACCTTTTTTGTGTTGGTGCTGTAATAAAGTGCACCCACCGTACTGTAATGCAGTTGATGTTAGGAAGGGCACTCAGTCATGGAAAGCCATTCCACAATAAACATAGGAGAACGTTTTTCCAGCATATTGTGTACTGTTACAACCCATACGACATATATCAGCATAAATAAAATTAAAAAAACAGATGTAGCGTGACGATAGTGACAATGATGTTTTAAATACAGATGTGCATGTGTACATATGCGTGTACATGTATGTGTACACACACACATATGTACACACACATGTAGATGTATACTTGGTATGTATGCATACACCCACCCACATTCACATATCTATTTAGAAATATGTATGTGTGCATGCATGTACTGTGTTGTAGGACACAGTTTTTCACATAAGTAGTTAGAATTTTGTGTAAGGGCCCATCTTTTAGGTAATTATTATAAACCTGGGCAACATCAAGTACTGCTTCTCATGTGTATGTATGTGTATATATATACATAGCATTTGTTCTTCCTATTGCTTAATGATCCTATAGCCTAACAGTGTGGAAAAAGAGACCAATAAAATAAGTACCAGACTTTAAGAAATTAAGTACTGGGGTCAATTTTATTGGCTAAACTCTTCAAGGTAGTGTCTCAGTATGGCTGCAGTTCAATGATTGAAACAAGTAAAAGTGTAAAACAGTAAAAATGTAAATGTATGGATTTATGTGTGTATGTATACACATACCATATGTTTGCTTAATTAAATTTTTAAACTAAATATTTTACTCAAAATATAAATCACATTATGGATTTGAAACTGAATCTCCATAGCAGTCAATATACACCAGAGTTGATGAAGAAAACAATGTGAAATTGGGAAGGATGTATGCAGCATCATCTCTCAGTATTAGTTAATGTAGAAAATAAACTGTAACAATCTAATAACATTATTGACATTGGTATTTACCTTCTAAAAAGAAAACAAATTTTCATCAGAATGTTTGTAGTGGCAACATCACAATCATTCTCGTTATTACCTTGATCATGTTTATTTGCAGCCGCTAACATAACAACATTACCAACAATAAGCAAGTCTGACAAAATGATATGATTGGAAAATCAATGTATGTTTGTCTGAAATCTCTGAGACTCAATACATCTTGTAGTATTCACTTAAATGACAAGGTACACTCTTGTTAGTGGTTTTATTACTCACAATTTCGCCTTTCCAAGCTGCACCCCAATGTTGCATAAATTTCTCCCACTACAACTAATACTTGCTTGTTTGTCTATCTATATTTCTCTTATCTTTCTAATATATTTACTCACATCATCCTTTTTCCTCCCTTCAGCAAAGCAAGAGAAACCTCTTGTTTCAGAGAATCACGTTATTGTCAGTGTTATCAATATGGTAAGATGTTAGGCCTTAAAGCAAAGAGTTTGCATCTATTTTTGGTAATATTGTTTGCATTCCTGCCGAAGACTTGACAAATCGTGTTGAAAACAGACTGTGAATGTTATTTGCAGAAAAGAAATTTAGTGTAACTAGACAGTCTTAAAACCACACAGTGCTTTGCATCAACATGAGGTCAAATAATTCCACTTACATTTTGGCTTTCTTACATTTTTCTTTCTTTTTTATTTTAATTTATAAAAATCTTTAATACAAAATTTATTTACAATGAAATAAGTTACTTTTTACAGTTCTTAGTATGGATTTTATTTACAATGAAAGGAGTTACTTTTTCAAGAAAAATAATTGTTAATGTAAAAAAAAAAAAAATTTGTAGAAAATTTATTTGTTTTTGAATATTTATGAATGAGAACTTTTTGTAGGAGTAAAGCACTGTGTTTTTAGCAGAAATTCATCATTTTCATGGAATATTGCTAGTGTAGATGAACAGGTTTCTTATTACAATTATAACAGTTTTAGTTTACATCTATTTTAGCATAATAAATTCACATACATGTTTGTGCTTAGTATGAATTTTCATTTGGTTAGAGGATTACCGATGGCACAGACATAATCATGAAGGTTCTACAAGACTGTTGAAGTTGATGATAGCAGTGTGGCTGTTATTTTAGGTGTATTAATGCTTCATATATGCAGTGAAGTGATACCCCACACACAGCAGTGATTACTTCATTTGAGAATCTCTACATGATTTTTATCTGGCTTCACAAAGTTCCTTTCATCATTTTATCACAGACTAGGTTATGTTTCTTAAAATAAGTGTTATCATATGCTATTAAGTTCTAGATGTAACTCGGTAGACAGATGTAGTTCATTAGTTCCATTACAAAACTGTTTTTTAAAAAGTGTCATTCTGATATTTTTATCTTTTTTAAGAATTGGATTGGTCCGGAGAAAATGGTGCACACATGATCTTCACAACATCTCTGAATGAGTGTGCAGGGTAAGAAAAAAAATGTGTTTCGGTTTCTGGAGGAGTAGGCTTGGATTTAGTAGAGTGGAACACAATATGATTGAAGAGAGAAGAGATGAGTTATAGGGGTCTGCCTAAGTGATGATGGCATTAGTGTTGTCAGTTGCAGGATGCAGAAACCACTATAGAAGCAACAGGAAAGGCAGAGAGGTGACAGCACATCTTTATTAGATCGAAGTGTTATGACACCATCTCAGCTGCTACTTTCAATTAATGCCTAGAATAAACAATAACTTTGCTGCACAAGAACAAGTAACCTTTTAACATTTAAACAAGGTATATGCGGCTCAAATATTCTACCTGTTTTATGTTCAACCTGGCCAGATCTTGTTTCTGACACCTACCTTACAATGTCATTCTAAAAGTAAACAATCATATCATCAAAATCTCAAAGCTATCAGATAATGCATGATAAATTGAAGATAATGTGAATAAATAAGCTTTATATTTGAAATGTTAGATGCTCGATACAGATTTTTTATGTAGAAGTGTGCATTACTGAGATTTTTAGGTTATACATATCTAAATACCAGTAACCTTCATAAAACTAGAATATTTAATTTCAAAAATGTCATTGTGAAAACAGAATATCTGTGTACAGTCACATATATGCATGGACATAGATATAGATTCAAGTGCTATTTAAATATATATATATATATATATATATATATATACACACACACACATATATATATGACACACATATATATACCATGGAACATCTTCAAAACAAGACACCACTATCTAAACATTATCTAACCTTAAATAAGATTACGCACGAAGCAAAACAACCAATGTAAGTAATCTCCATAAATTATAAATCCATCAACAAACATAACAAATATTTATTCCCATCATCAGCTGCCAAATGGATATCACTATGGTTTTGACACCTGAGCAGTACCATTCAATCTGGTGATTCAAAAGTGTTAAAAGCTGCTTGGGAATCGATAGTAATCAGCAGGTGTGAAACATCAGCAGAGTATGTCCATTACTCTAACACCTGCTTGTAAACTGTATTAATGTATAGTTACAAAACAGTATGTATACAACACAATACTCCAAAAGAGGAAGTTATGATCCTAAAAATTATAATATAATATACACATACATATTATACACACACATATGTATATATATATTGTGTGTAATTGGGTTAATTTGATGCTTCCATTTTGTTTTACTCAGCTTTTATAATATATTGTTGTTGTTGCTTTTTAATCCCAATTTGTCCCTGAATACTATAGGCCACTGATAAATGATTGTAAATTAATCAGAACAGGTGATCAATGCAACAGAAACAGTATTCTATGGCATGTTCAGTTTCTTAACATTGTGATAAGTATAACAAAAGTTAATAAAAATGATGTCTAGTTTCAACTCTTACTGAGAGAATGAAAATAGCTAAATCTTTCTATTGTTGTTTATCCCTAAGTCAGTCCTGACTGCACAATGGGTGTTTGTTTTTTTCTTTCGTATTCTTTATTCAATGAACTTCTTTGTATATATTTGTCTTGTTTACATTTTCAGTCATCATGGTGAGTATACCTCAAGTGTTGTGTTAGAATTCGCTGATATTTTTAATGATCTATTTATCATCATCTATTTGGTAAGTGCCAGCAAAAGTCTCATTCATTCCAATGCTGAAAGCAGTCCTCAAACTACCCTCTAAGGCTTTTCAACTCCACAAACCCAGAGCCACCTCTATCAATGTTGGCACAATGACAGGCAGATTTAGTGAGACAGTTGAAATGCTTGAGCAGTGGCATGTAGGTGTGTGCCAATTTCAAGAGATATCATGGAGAGAGGCCTCAGCTAGACTGCTTGTGGGTAAGGAACATACATACAAATTCTTCTGTATAAGGTGGTATACTTTTGATGGAAAAATGGATGGATAAAGAGATCGAGGAAGTCAGAATTTTGTGACAATTATTAAGATAAGCATAATCTTGTATAATATAACAGTGACGTTTATATCAGCATATGGACCATTTATACAAATTTATTTTGCAGATTAACCTGATGGTGAAAGACAATTACATTATTATCATGGCTGGTGGCTTCAATAGATTTTATGGGGTGCACAGAAGTTATGGCATTGGTACCAGAAATGAGGAGGGAACAAGACTGTTGATATGCATGTCTGCAATATTAACTTCAGGAAATCTGGTGTGCATACAAGCCAGATTGACTGCATTCTCACCAGATAGGGGTAGACATATCCTTCTCAGGTGAAAAATGTACAACTCAACAGTGGCTAGTAGTTAGTGATTTCTGACTTAAGGACTAGAAGGACCCAGAAACATAAACTGATATGGAAAAGGAGGCTATGGAAGCTTAAGAATTCTTCAAATGACCAGAGATTTAGAGATGTCCTAATTGAAGCATTTGACAAAAAGGATGAAGCGATAGAGATGTATTACATAAAGTTTTTATGGGATAACCTACTTGGGTCAAACTGTTTAACCCATGCCAGCATGGAAAACAGACATTAAATGATAATGATGATGCATTAATTAGAAAAAGGGCTTGGAGTAAAGAAAATAAGAAAGATATTTTTGTATAATTTCTACACAGCAACAACCTAAGTGATACTGGAACTTATCAATTCTGAACAAGAGTGGAATAATGACATGTTTGATCATTGCATCAATGCTTTTGTTTGTGGCATGAGCACCACAAAACTTAAAAGCAAAGTCAGTTGAACATTTTCAACTTTTTCCCGAAGAAACTTTTTGTCAAGATGAGTAAGAAAACGGCCACAAGCTAAATTTGCTAACAGGGCAACATCATATTTGAAAGAGATGAAGACATAGCCATGGATTTTTTCTAATGAAAGTTGTGTAGCTTTCAACAATGTTCGACTTCCAATACTACAATCACAGGCTATATATTCAACTTAGCAACGGGAAATCAATGCCCAAGAATTAACATCTTGTAAATATGTAAGAAAATATCTTTGTGTCATCAGCTTACCTATAGTCATTCTACTTGGGCACATAAAAGTAACTTGACATAAACTAAAATTCAGCAGCAACAGATAAAAATCTACATTCACAATGTAAACCAACAGTCATTGCATTGTATCAACAAGTTTTATTCAAATTATGCAATAATTATATTTTTATGGGTTTTTATACTGGACTAACTACATTTCATTAAGATCTCTAGTTTCTAACAGAGAGAAGAAAGGACCAAAATATAAAAAGAATTGTGTAAACTTAAATTTTTAATATTGTCCTTATAAATTATTCTTCAGCATTGTACTGTGGATTATCTGAACTCCTTTAAGCACCTTACCTAACTTAATGATGTGATCTAACTCATGAAAAGATGGTTAGAGTTAGGAAGTACATTTATCTGTAAAACAATGCCTCCAGATTCATAAACATTTTACACAATTATGAAGCTGATACTAACATGAGAAAGAGTTGAAAATTAAACAAAGTTATAATATTTTGCCGATGTAGTAAATTGAATATTTCTTCATTGATTTTAACAAAATGTATAGTTAAAGAATTTCAGTTACTCTGCAGAATTTATATGTTACATTTAACATCAATATAATTTTGATTATATTGAATTCTGTGAGGATAATTTTGCTAGATTACTTTGGTTTTGAAATATATTTTACATTGATTTCTTCAGGCATCCTCATATAACAGGAGTATTTATTAATAATTTAATGAGAAATGCCACTTTTAAATATTAAAGGCAATTGGATATACTGTACAGGCAAGAAGACTGCCTTGATAAGGGCATGTGATTCATATATTAGGAGGATGGCTGTATAAAGAAGTACATACACTTAAAGTGAATGGCACCTGTGTAAGAGGGAGACGGAGGAAGACTTGAGATGAAGTAAGGATGTATCTGAAGTTATTGCGTATCATGGTGGAAATGACGAAGGACTGCATATGAGTGGCATGCTGTGCTGGAGAAGACCTACCTGCCTATTCAGGCTGACAGACATCACAAATGAGTTATGTATATATGTATGTATTCATGAATGTATATGTCTGCATACAGTTATGTCTACATCACTGACCTATATGATAACCTCTCCTTCCTCTTATAACTTGTTCCATTGTCTCAAACCCCTTGCATCACACATTCCTGTCTCTCATCAGTCTTTTACCCACAACACTTTCATCCATATTTCTTGTGTTCATATCTTAGTCTCATACTTCTCATGCTATTCCCCAATTGCTTATCTTTCAATCTCTTCCTCCTCTTCTCATTTTCACTGTACTAAGCTGCTGATGTGACTAAAGGTATCTGTATATCACTTCTGTTCACCATATATTGCAATCTTTTGCCCATACTGTTACTGTATATTATTTTCTTTTACTCACGCCGTTTGCTCACGTCTCAGTTATTTCCCCTTGTTTTCAATATCACTGTACTTAATACTAACGATGATAGTGGATCTCTTCTGTCACCATACATTAATTCCAGTGTAACTAAGGATGCCAGTACACTTATCTGACACAAACTCTCATTTGTGCCATTCACTAGTACATGGCCCAACTATTTTTCCTTCTCTCCTGCACCACCCTCATCATTCAACCTCTCTAACTTGTCTTGAAACCTATGTACAGGAGGCTACCCTGAACCAATTGTGCCCAATACATTTGACTTTTATCCCTTCTTCTTACATTGTTTGTTTCAGTTGTTTCAATTTACCTGCTTTTATATTCTTGCTCCTGCTCTTCCATATGTCATAGGTCTCTCTCATTACTGTGTCTTAGTTACATTGCCTTCTGAGAGTGTCTTACCATCTTAGTTGTCTTGAATATTCATATATATAGCAGTATATTCAGAACCTCTATCACACATCCCCCTATCATATATCCCTATCATCATTCATGCCATAATCACTCATACTTCTATTTCTGCAAAAGGCTGATGGGTGAACAGAGATTTGGTGTTATAAACAGTAGAATACACTCATGAGGATGAGGATGATGATGATGATGATGATGAAGATGATGATTGCAACAGTGATTGCGACTTATATATTATCAATAACCTTTATATGTATATTAGATAGTTACTATGGAAGCTGGTTTATTCATGAGTGAAATTAATTATTAAATTTACTTTATTATATTTACAGTCATTGAGTCTATTAATGTCACTTAGCATAATTTTTAATACTTTGTTAGCCTCAATACCCAAACTTAAATTTATCGTAAATCTTTAACATATTTTTGAAGTCATATTTCCAGCTTACTTAACACTCATTACCCTTTCTGCCTTAATCTATCATGATCAAAATAACTCTCTAATTTTAATTTGTTATCAAAATCTACTAATTTCTGATTTCTTTTTCAAAAGGAAATAGATTACACATTTTGTTAGGCGATAATGCAGAAGCAGACATGCATGCACACACACACATGCACATACAAGACAAAATGCACGCACATGTAAGAACTACATCACAGAAATATATTATTATAAAATATATTTTTCAACCAGTCATTGCATAGAAAGACTGAGTAATTGAGACTCAAATTGAGACTTATGAGCCTTACACAAATACATCATATTAGAATCTTATATAAAAACTAATCACCAGGGATAAATATCTATGTTTTTAAACATAAATAAACTGTTTATCTTAATGTTCATTATATAATTTCTCATCCTTCTACAAAAAGTAACATTGTTTACAATTAAATGTTACAGTATAATTATATTATTAGATGATATAATAAGGTAGGCAGTACTTATATTGGTTTTGAAGTTTGACTTGACAGAAGGCTAGAAAGTTCAGAGGAGTGGGTAAGTCGATTACATCGACCCCAGTATTCAACTGGTACTTATTTTATCAACTAAGAAAGAAAGAAAGAAGGAAGAAAGGAAGAAAGAAAGGCAAAGTTGACCTCATCAGAATTTGAACTCAGTTTGTAAAGACAGATGAAATGCTGCTCAACCTTTTGCTCAGCCTGCTAACAATTCTGCCAGTTCACTGCCTTGGGCAGTATTTCATTTTAAATATAAAGTAGAACAACAGTTATACAGGTATGAAATACCACGGTAAATCTATCTTTTGCAATTTAGGAAAATATAATTAAGTCACTTTGTAAATACTATACGAATGATTGCATTAGCTTTAATTTTTAAATCTGACGATTGCATGTCAGACTAAAGAAGTTGAAACATAAAATTGAAAATAAATAAAATTAATATGAAATTAAGTGACAAAATATGTAATCTCTCATATTTCATTAATTCAGTGCTTGGAGGTAGAACTATATACATCTGATCAAAAATATTTCAATAATACCAGGTTTGAGTTATCATCCTTAAGTATATTTTCATCTAACATATAATCAATATCCATTAATTATGTGCTAAGATGGCTTGAATATTACAATTATCTTTCATGCACTGACCAGTGCTTTTGATATTTATTATATTATTGCAATTAAACTGTTTCTCATATGTACATCACATGTTTGTAGCAGAAAATATAACAAATCTTGTAATTGCATCTATCCGGAGAACAACAATTAATTTCAGCCATTACAATTACAAAAGATGGGTTCAATGAAGTGGTCGACATAAAACAACAGTGATGGAAATAAATATTTGTTAGAGCTGCTATTGCACACTTTCTTATATTGCTATGATTAAAATTCCAGTAATAAACAACTATTTTGCCAAATGTTAATAGTGATTAAAATACTATATATGCCATTCATTATTTAAGCATGCAATTAGAAATGGAATGTTCAGCATTTTATTGTAAATTTTTCTCTTCTGTTAAGATTTGAATGGGTTTTCTACTTAGTATCTTTTGATATCTCTTCAGAGAGACTGAAAACCAATTGCTTACACAGATTCCAATAAAACAAATAGTGATAGATAGATGAAATGGAACAAAGCAGAATATTTCTTCAACGAAGATTCCACTAAATTACTGGGTCAATGTACTGAATTTGGTGATCTATTACTAGAAGTTCAACTGACTATTAATTATATTTTACTTGGTCTTGAGACCAAAAGAAATTGACATTAAAAGATAGTTGTAATGAGCAGAAATAATGTTACGTTCACATCACAAATTGTAATAAAGAAAAAAGCTTATGAGAGTATATAATTATATCTGTGAGTCAGTTCTTTAAGGCTTATACTACTAAAAATAAGACACATTTCCAATAGTTCACTATTAAATTATTTATTATTATATACATCTGAAATTGTTAGTGAGCACCTCAATATATATTTTGCTGAATAATAATTTTTGTTATCATCATAAAATGCTGCCTAATATAATGTCTACACTTTAAGTATATTTCAGTTTTTATAAAGATTCCTAGATTAATTTCAATCTTGCTCTATCTATATTTGATATTTCTTTCTTTGAATACTGCTAGTACAGTGAGCAAATAGAAAATAAACAATATGATATAACTTTTCATCTAACATTGACACTGCAGGTCATGCATGACAAAGTTGTAGAGTCTCAACTGCAGAAATTACCTACAAGAAGTTTTGACAACATTATATCATACAGATTGGAGAAATATGTATGTCTTAGCAGTTGGTTCATAATGCATATCAAAACCATTTAAAGCACACATAGCTTCTAAAAACACATGAAAAGCATAGATAACAAAAGATTAACAAGTAATAAAATGATCTTTATAAAATTACAAATGATTAAGATAATAATATGGAGTTGACTATCTGCATACAAAAAACTGGTATTCAACAAATGAAGCTTTACAAAAAAAAAAAAAAATAATAATAATGGTAGCTTCAAACGTGATTTATGATATAAATGTCAGCTGAACAGTGACGTCATACAATTTGGGGCATGACCAATAGACAGTATGCATTAGAAAAAAGTAATAAATATGGATAGGACATGATGGACTTTAAAAACAAATCTTAACAATGAGTGATACATCAAACAGAGTTTTTCTACTCATTGAATAAAACAAAAATGTAAGACCTATTAGTGATTAAATACATACTGACTGTATTAGTGTGTGTATGTGATATTTCTGTCTATTGCTCTTGAAAAGGAGGCTTTATTGAGCAATGAAAGGCAAAATTGCAGTTAAAAATCTCATGAACAAAACAATATTTAAAATGACAGCCTTATAATTATAGTACTTATTTTATGGGGAAAAAAAATTGAAATAAATAAACGATATGAACAAATAAAATAATTAATATTGTGAAGAATGCCAAAAACATTTTTTTCTAAATGAGAATTAAAAAAAAATTTAATTAAAAGAAACTTAAAACTCTAAAAGAAACTTTCTGAAAAAATAGAATTTCTCCCCACTAAGACCCTGAAGGGAAATATCAACAAAACTAGCTTGTCCAGTTTATCAAAGACACTCTCTCTTCTACAAAAATATATATATATATGAATACATATATACATCATTTTTACTTGCCACATAAGCATGAAAAAACTGGAAATATTACAAATATACAACTGCAGATTTTTTGGTTTATTTTGCTTATTTATTGGCATATTTCTACAGCTAATATTACTACTAACTCTTACAAAACTAATAGTACCCCTATACCTAATACAAAAATCTTAACCACCTTCAGCACCACTGCAATTCCTGATTAAACAAATTTTGAAATAACTCTTTCATTGTTCAGCATTTCAAATAATCATGAAAATATCAATTATTGTCAATAGTTTACAAAATATGACAAACAGAAGAAAAAGAAGAAGAAAAAAAAAGAAGACAACATTAAGAAAAATATTAGAGAAAAAACTTAAAATCAACAAACAACTTAAAATATTTTTTCTGCAATTAAATGTACTTTTCATTGTTATTGTTTTTCAGAATTCAATGAATTTAACAAAGAAAATTTCTTCCAACCAATTTAAATGGCATTATTTGTTTCCTTTCTGTTTGTTTTCTTTTATTTTCAATTTTTAATGACAATTGAATACATTCAGATAAATTTCCAAAGTAAAATATTATAAAGAAAAAAGTGAAAATAATTCAAATGATATGAAAATTTTCATGAAAAACAATGTAAAAAGCAATAAATGAATAACGCTTCCTTTAGTAACCTTTATATTAATGGAGTAAAGCTTCAGCAATGTCTAATATTTAAACAACTTTCAAATGGTTTCCATGCTGGAAATAACAATGTATTTTATAACTACGTATATACATATAGATACATATAATAACAGACTCACACTATTACAGGAAGAAAGAGACAGGCAGTAAGAGACAAAAACTGATATATAAATATATATTAGTCATTAAGGAAAATAGTTCTACTACTATTTAGCAAGAATAAAAATGAGCAGAAAGACATGTTCCTAACTGAATAGTAATGATTGATGTTCCACCTTCTGATATGTTACCACTTAAGTATACCCGATAAACAACTAAAATAATTTTTTCATGCAATCCTTTCCATTTTTTTTTTTTTTGTATGACATATCCAGGCACATAAATGATAGATTAAATAAGTGTATAGAGCAATTTCATTATATAGAGGACGAAAAGTTTAAACCTATTTCATTTTAAGTAGGAGATATACAAGAAAATTGTTTTTACTTTCACTGGATTGTTATAGACCAATATTAGGTATTTATGAGAATGCGTATATGTTTTAGATGTAATATTTGTAACAGATCCATAGAAAGACTTTACAAACATTTTCTCCTGAATCCTCAGTTCAAATGACAAGGAGCTAACATGGCTTTACACGATGTTGCCGTTATACTTGGTATACCATTCCTGAAAAAATCTGGCTTCGTACATAACTTAATGAAATCATTTTTTTTCTTTCCATAAAGAATAGCAAGTCGCTAATTTACATTTTAAACTAGATCTTCCCCACCATCCTAAAGAAATGAATGCTGTAATGATGCACAGTGCAAAGGACAGATAATAGTCAGTGCAAGCAAAACTCATTTCAATAAAGTTTACGAAATGAAACAAGTCTGCTACATAGAGACAGAAATTTTAACACTTTTAATGAGACATTCTGTTGGAGAGCAAAAAGAAGATGAAGGTTGTAAATAATTCTGGAGAGTATAAAAAGGTGACATATCACATATTTGTATGATGAATAATATGTTTGTGGAGGTGATGCCTAAAATTGCGTGAACATATGTCTCAACACAAACACCCATGTGCATACACTCAACCACACATCCTTGTTACACTGTTTTTTTTAGAGAGCATGTGATTTGAAACATTTGGAAGAAACTAGCTTGGGTAACTGATAACCAAAGTTACTCAGCCTGGGGCATATAGTCGGCAAAATATAATTTAGCTCTGGGTCAACCCTGATCAACCAAACACTTGATAAAAGAAGTCCCAATTGTGATAATCTTTTCCCTTTGCTACTCTCACAACCTGTCAAAGAACATTTTAGACTTTAAAAAATGGTAGAGTCACAACTGGGACATCTTTTATGAATGGTTTGCTTGATCAAGTCTAACATGAATGTAAACAATATTTTGCAGCAACTGAAACCCGACTATTAGTTGACTAAATTATAGTTTTACTGTTACCTAGTTGTTTGTCACCCTGTTGTCACTAAACTGGAAAGATTATAGCTTGAATTGCAGTTATTGTTTACAGAATGTTGGGAATTTAATGTTCAACAGTATTTTAGTCTTTTCCAATTAAAAATTTATATGCCTCAATACATAAATATGTTGATATATAAAGTAACAGAATATGGTGCAACAAGGATTCAATGTTTAAAATGCAGTCTGTTACTGGTAGTTTAAGTGATTTATCACGTTTCTAAACATTTTGTTGTAATGTTACTCCCTGTGCTTTCTGTCTGAAACAAGATTAAAAAAAACATTTGCTGAAGTCTACATATTTTATTTTATTATTAGAAATGACAGCCATTAGCCTCCTGACTCTTTTGATAAACTATTCTTTAAATCAGAGGAACATGTTTTACATTTGAATATACAATATTTTTTAGTTCATAAAACATTTGCAACATTTTATCTGTTATAAAAAGTGACAGAGAGGGGGAAAAAACTATATTTGTACATTTTATTGTCAAAGTAATAGGTTGAATGTAGAATTGTTGTTCTACATTGGTAATATGAATAGATAATCTTTATTGACACTAACACACTTCAAGCACAGCAAAGAGTAAAAAATAGTGTAAATAAATCTGCAAGTTTCTCTTTAAATCATGGAGCTGTCATTTGCTGTTACTGTTGTCCTTACACTGTAATCCCAACTACATCAAATACCCACTCTCAAAAACTTGCTTTGGTTTGACGTTTCTGTCAACAAAAAATATAGCTCACTACTTTGTTGTCATTACTTTATATAAAATTTCTCTAAGTAAAGAAATTCTTGCTTTGGGTTAAATTTGCAGTCGGTACCGTATTTAAATTTAGAACCGTACAATTCCTGTCTTTTTGTCAAATAAATTCAGTTCTATTATTGTCATATATATTCAACTATATATATGTATACTATATATATTTTCTAAAAACTTAAAAGCAAAAATGTAAATTTTTTTTACTGATATATTTTCTATTAGTCAAAATGCTTATTTTCATTTTATATACATATAAGTGATTGGTTTGGGTTTATATACAACCTATATTAATAATATAACATAAATTTGTAAAATTACTGGCTTACTCTATCGCCAAGATATATTGCAGCTGTTGATGAGCAATCAATAAAAAGAGAAAAAAATATTCTTGAATACTTTCTAGTATCAAACATTTGGGTCACTATACTTAATAATTAACAGGTTTCTTAAGCTGGTCCGTCTTTGGTTGAACATCCTTTATATTAAAGAAAAGTAAAATCTTTACAAAAAGTAATAAAAGTTTCTAGGTTGTTCCTGATGAACTTTTAACATATTTTACAATTGGAAAACGTGTTATAATTTTAACCATGCCTAGCTGCCTAAAACAATAAATAAGTGAATAGACAGATTATAATAGTTAAGTAACTGTAGAGCATTATGAATTTTGAAACAGATCATTCATATATGTTACTAATGTCAGACAATGAGATAACTGTAACTAGTGACTTATTGCATGCTAGATGAATTTTCATACAATTCAATTTCATTTAAATTCTTATGCTTACATAAAGAATCTTGCAAACCAAATGCAATGTGAGTTCGTGTATTGAAGCATATTCTATTGTGTCTGGGGAAAGTCATTCTCTTTCAGTGCCTTATAATTTAACACGCTCACCGGTGAGTATGTTAAATTATAAGGCACTAAAAGAGAATGACTCTTCCCAGACACAACAGAATATATATATATATATATATATATATATATATATATATATATATATATATATATAATTGAAGTAAAGATGTTACAAGTAATTTAGCTATTCTTTGATAATTGAATAGGTCAAATAAATGTATAAAAGAATTAATATACATCATGAAGCAGAACCCAGGAGTAAAGTGCCACAAATTCAATTGATAGAGCAAGTCATAACGAAACTAAAGCAGAAATATCTTCAAGTTATAATTAAATTAAATAATTTGATATTCGAACAAACACCATCCTATAAATGTAACCATTGTAAAGGCAAACGTTATAGTTATTACAAGATGAATCTAAGTTCGCATTTTAGTAGCTATTTCAATATCATTTTAGAGAGAGGGACAATTATCTACTTATTTCTGAATACAGAAATAACTTTGAATCATAAAGATAAGGTGCAGTACAATTTAACTGATGAAATAAAAGCAATATATATTTGTTTAACTAAGTTATCAGATATAATATTAGCAGAAAGTGAAGACTAAATATTTGATAAAGGTAGTCTTTGAAAGAAAAACAATGTTGCATCAAGGAAATATTTGAATAAAAAGTTTCCCAATTAATATTGTAATTTAGCTGAAGGGATCTTCAAACAAATCCCCTGTAAAACATTGATATAGTTGCAGCTTAACCAGGTGTAGATTATTCTCACACTCAACACTGCTATTACGAAAGTGAAACAATAACATTATACACTAATGTAGTTGTGTCCTCTGTGGCAATCAGAGATAATCATTTGAAGGTTTCTGTCATCATAGACAACAACAATATGATACAGTGAGAGTGCCAAAATCATACGCAAAAACATAATGTGTTTGCAAGTGGGGTTTTCAATGGCAAACTCAATCAGCTTATTGCAAGTATTAGAGAGAAAAATATTATCACTATCTTAGTTGCAGCACATGCCCAAAACCCACATACATATACATGTTAAACATGTATACATACCATACACCATGACAAGCACACATACACTTATACTACGAGTTTGCAATGATATATTTATAAGTTTCACACGATGTGTTCCGCAGATTTAAATGAATTAGTACTCTATCATCATCATCATTTAACATCCGTTGTCCATGCTGGCATGGGTTGGAAGGTTTGATGGAGCTGGTACGCTGCACCAGACTCCAGTCTGATATGGTATGGTTTTCTGTGGCCGGATGCCCTTCCTAATGCCAACTACTCCGAGAGTGTATTGAGTGCTTTTACGTGCCACCGGCACGGGTACTATTTGCATGACACCAGGGTGCGTTTACATATCACTGACACAGGTGCCAATTTGCGTGCCACCAATATCTGCCATGACTGTGATTTTGCTCAGCTTGATGGGTCTTCTTCTCAGGCATGACATAATGCCAAAAGGTCTTCGTCATTACCTCTGTGAAGCCCAATACTTGAAAGGAACTCAGCCACCTTGCCACCGTGAGGCCAAGCACTTGAAAGGAACTCAGACACTTTGCCTCTATCAGGCCCAATGCTCAAGAGGAACTCAGCCACTTTATCTCTGTGAGACTTAACACTCGAAAGGAATTCAGCTACTTTGTTTCCGTGAGGTCCAACGTTCAAAAGATGTTCTATACGTGCCACCAGCATGGGTGCACTTGGCTTGACGGGTCCTCTCAAGTAGTCATTGCCTCTGTGAGGCTCAAAGTTCGAACAACATGCTTCATTACCTCGTCCAATATCTTCCTGGGTCTACCTCTACCACAAGCTCTCTCCACAGTTAGAGATCAGTACTTGTTTACACAGTTGTCCTCATCCATATGCATCACACGACCATACCAGCCCAGCCTTCTCTCTTGCACACTGCATCTATCACTAACCTAATAATTAGTGATAAAAAACAAGAACATTTAATCCACATTTTATCATGTCTTCTGTTGCCAGTAATAGGATTCCCACTATTATTATTATCATTATTATTATTATTATTATCGTTATTATGTTAGTGTAGAAAAATAACCATCCATGTTCTAATTCTAAAGATAAGTGTCATTTAAAAACAAAGTCCGGATTATTTGAGTTAACAGATTTACATTTTCTACATTTGGCTTAATATATTCTTCAAGTCTGTGTCAATGTAAATAAATAAAATCCTAAGAGAAAGATATGAAATGAAATAGACCTATATATTTTTAGTATTTTAAATTATAAATTTTTTATTTTTACTTATTTGTAAATTCTCGCTTATGTTTCTTCTCATACGCTTTTGTATAATTAATTCTATGTTTACAGATTTGTCTCGGTTTACTTTAGTAAACTATATATCTTTGATTTTAAATAGTATCAAATTTAATCTCTCATCAACTGCCATGTTATTCTTAAAATGTCGCTCTGTTCTTCTATTAAGCACAGATTAAAACTTTAAAGTCAAGATAAATATATGAACATATATGAAAGAACAACACAAATGCATGCATATTTGTTTACATATGAACATGAATGAATATCAGCATCTCTAAGGACATGTGATAAATTGAAGAATTTCAATTTAGAATGTAAGAAGAGAAATATATTCTTGGATCCAGTGTTAAGTGAAGCAAATGTTATTGTATTTTATTTTATACTCGAATAATTTTAAATAATCAAGTACTCAATAAAAACAATACTTATTTGAGGTCACTGAAATAATAGAAACTCTCAGTATATCTAACATGGTCTTCATGAGATTAATTTTATAGAAATCTCTCCAATTAACAATGATTATTGTTAAGAGAGTGTATGATAGATTTGGCAGTGCACCAGGCAAAATAATTTGGTATTTAGTGACTTCTTTACATAGTTTAAACTTCACCAGATTCAACTTCACTTTCCATCCTTCAGGAGATTAATAAAATTAGTATCAGTCAGTTATGGAGGTGATTTAAAACACTATATCTTACTCAACATTTATGGCCTTGGATTCATGTAAGAAAATAATATCATTATAATTATATTTTTTTGACAAGTGTTATAGTTTCCTTGAAACATTGCAGAATATATAAGAATAGAGAGTTAAAGAGCTATGACAATGCAGTTGGAATAACATTAAATAAAAATGAAAACAATTTCTTTAATCCTATAAACAATTAATAATGCTTATATTTCAGGAGAAAACAATCCTGATCAAAGTGTGAAAGGTACACGTGGCTGTTTGGTCTACATTATTACTATGGGCAGTAGATTGACAGAACCAATAGAGTGTTGGACAAAACGCTTTGTTTCTCCCAGATCTTTGTTTTGAATTCAATTCAGTCAAGTTTGGCTTCAATAAAATAAAGTACCAATTAAGAACTGGGGTTGATAATAGACTAATGCCCTCCCCTCAAAATTACTACTTTTGTGCCTAAATCAGAAACCACTGTTGTTGTTAATATTATTATTTTGAAATCTTTATCATTATCATGTTGTATTAGTAACAACAGATGCAGCAGTAGTAGACCTAAATAGAAAAGAATAGCACAAGCAATATAAATCTAAAGTAACTGCTTTTATGCAATCAAGTTTTACGGTTCAATGAGTTGAAACTTGTCAAGTATAAATTCATTTTTTATTGCTTGAGGAACCAGTAATGTACTTGGATCAGTTACATTTAATACCAGTATGTCTCACAAGATTGGCTATCTAGTGAAAAGTAGAGTCATTGTTTCTAATATTACAATTATAGGCAAGTATTGTAGAGTATTGGGTAGTTTTTCATTGGGATGAAACCCTATTTGGTTTTAGTTTATGTTTTAAATCATTCAACTTCATTTACATGATTAATACTTTCTGGAAATGAAACAGATATTACAATTTCCTATTTTGCTGTTTATAACATAACACCAATGAAGATCTCTACAAGAAAAAAAAAATCATCTTAATTTGGGTAAACTTTAGATGTAAGTGTAACAAAATAGTTATATATCAAAAACATTAATAAATATAAATATTCTATAGTTTCACCGAGAAAACATTTGTAAAAAAAATCAAATTGCAAAAGTTTTGTCACACACCTGTGCCCTGGTCACAGACACAAATTTTGCAGAGGAATTTTTAGTGACCAGGTTGCAGAAGTGTGATTAGACTTTTTCATACTTGTTATTAAACAATAAATGGAAAGTGAATATAGCAACAGGGTTTTATTTTTGCTCTTGAATGGATAAAATGATTTTTTGACAATGTAAATATATTAATGAGTGAAAGATATATTTTGTGATGTTGACATATTTTATGATAAAGGAATGTTATATCAAGATAATTGAAATATTAAGCTGAAAAATAATTAAAATTTATTGCAAAAATAATGAAATTCTGGCAAAGAATTTAAATAGTTAAGATATATTATTTTAAATTATCCAGAATCTCTGATTAACAAATTAATATGCATCATTTAGTATATTTATGAATGCAAGAAAGAGCAAGTGGGTTTGTACAAAAGCATGGATGCATATATGCATTGTATATATTAGGTAAATATGAAAATGGTGTGTTTCAACGACTGAGGAGTATAAAAAAATATTTAATAAGCTTTGGGCAAAAGGGATGTCCATTTTGATAAGTTTACTGTCTTAACAGCATGGTCATCATCATCATTATTATTTTATGCCATCTTCCTTGGTTTTGAAAGATTGGCACTACTCTCCAAGGTGGGTTGAGCAAATATGTCTTACTCATAAGTCATATTTTGGCCTTGTTCATATGGATGGTGCCTTTCCTAACACCAACCACTTAGAGGTTGTAGGGCACACTTTTTCAGAGAATCAACACTGGAGAGGTTATTAAGTCTTTCACAAGACTCAGTGGTTCCCCACCAAACACTTGACAGCATACACTAGGTGCATTTTGCTGTAGTACCAACACTTTCAGGAATAGGGGCATATCTTAAAAAGATTGACTAACAGCTGTCAATACTAAATGGCCATCAGAGAGTATAAGTATAGCATCAAATATTTATAGATAAGGTTTGATAAGTATATGCATCAAGATGGTGAGAAAGCTTGGGAGATAAATCCAAAGAAAAAGGATAAAGTGTCGGAGAGAGAGGGTCCTAAAAGCAATGTATATTGAACTAAAGAGATCCACGCAATCCTTGGTCACACCGAGAGTATAGTCCAGTGAGAATGTAAAGAAAAGGCAGTGATTGAGAGATGATCAATAGAGACTAGGATGATAAAAATATGGCTCAAAATGTCTTTGATAACACCTGAGTAATAAGGGGGATGAGAGGGCATGGATGTTACAGATGTAGCATGTGTGTGTATGTTTGTGTAGGGGGAGATAGATAGAGAGATACACAGATGTTTATAGCTATTTGACCAAGCCTGTACAGGTAGGCTGGATTACTCTAACACAGTGCACAGTACTTCGTTATTTGGAAACAATATTGAACAACTATCCACTCTACAGACTAACAGAATATGTAAAATATCTAAGAGAACTGCTTGGTGACAGTAGACACATTAGTTTTATAGTTAGCTAAATTATTAAGGAAAAAAATAAATAACTCTCATTTATCTGACAAACAATTGGCCGACTGAAACACTGAAGACAATGAAGGAAGAGATTAAAATGATAAAATAACAATATGACAATTCAAAACTTTATGTTTATACACAGCTAATGTTCCTATGTTTATAATGCACTGAGCAGTATGTTGATATGTACTCATATATTTAATATTTTCATTTCTCTAATATGCATCATGAACAAAAGCAACTGAAACAGTGAGTTAGGCAAGACTAAGTTTAAATAAACAAACTAACCCAAACAGATTAATACAAACTAGAATTTCTGTAGTTTATAATGTAAAAGCAAGGCTGAAGAACACAGAAAGATGTGCACAGATGCACACACCCATATGAAAATATGTACACACAAATACAATGAGAAAACAATTCATAAAGACAACAAATAAAATTCCTATCCATAATCAATAAGTGAAACAAGATCCAAGAAATGTTCAAAGATAAATGATAACATCATTTGAATTCTATACTTTGTTTTTAAATGATGAGAATTCATCACTTCAATTAAGCTGTTGAGATATTTTGTGATTTTTTTTTTAATGGATAATATTAACATTACAAATAATGATATTTGAAATAAGCTGGAAATATGTGTATAGGAAATCAAAAATCCCAATTAAATGAATAAACAAGTTTGAAAAGGCATAGCAATCAAGTACGTGATCTGATCAATAAGTATCCGGACTGTTGCCATTGTAACGAAGCTTAAGCACAAAGAGTGAAGCTGCTTGGGACAGATTGACTTTGAACTCTCCTGTGCATGTGCACTAAGTTTTAACAGTCTAGCTCATTTCTGCTGTTTACAGCAGTGCTTGGAATAAAGGTGTGTAGCGTGTGATCATCACATTCACCATGATGGAGAAAGTTGAGCAGAAACTGCATCAAATTTTGCCAAAAGCTTGGTGATAGCCTGCTCAGAGGCCTATGCAAAGTTTTCTAAAAGTTTTCATAAGTCTCGACACAGTCAAGGAGATCTTGTGCAACTGAAACCCGAGTGTCTTTTTGGTCAGCTGAAAGCAGTTTTGGTACAAACTTGGCAGACACGCGTCTTATACCCAAATCTTCAGTGATAATGGACTGAACTGAACACATTCTCTGATAACTCAAGGATGGTGATTCGGCGATTTCCCCTCACAGCTGCATGCACATCTGCAATGTTTTTCTCAGTTCTACTGGTTGCAGGCCTCCAAGAACATTCATCAATATCGACATATTTTTGACCATCTTAGAAACGTCTAAAACACTCGTACACTTGTGTGCGGCTCATACACTCCTCTCCGTACACTTTCTGCAACTTTGTGTAAGCCTCTGAGCAGGTATCGCCACGACAACTTTCTCTGTCATGGTCAATGTGATGATCACACACCACACACTTTCCTACCAAGCACTGCTGTAAACAGCGGAAGTGAGCAAGAACAATAAAACTTAGTGCACATGCGCAGCAGAGTTCAAAATAAATTTTTGCCAAGTGGATTCACTTTGCATGCTTTAGCTTTGTTATTATAGTAACAGTCCGGATACTTATTGATCAGACCTCATATGTTTTAACATTGCTTCTACATCAATGCATCAGTTCTTTATTTTCTAGTATATTTGGGAATTTTTTCCAAGATCCTTCAAGAAGAGGGAAGTGATATTCATATTGATCCTTGACTTAATATACTAGAGCACTATCACTGATCCCAGTCTTAGCAGCAATATGAGTGAAACTGGTAATATTGAAGCATTAAGCTATACATTTACTGATATCTGAAGTGACCAGTGAGGCACCTCATAATCTTCCCTCAATAGATGAAAATAATTCAGATTTTTGTGTCTCTCTTTAACATCACAATTTCTGCAGAGTTCACTCAACAAAATTCTCCTCATCATTTTAATCACATTGCATGCTTATACATTTGAAACCAATTCTCATTTTATAATATTTCCAGTGACACGTAAAAGCACCCACTACACTCTCTGAGTGGTTGGCGTTAGGAAGGGCATCCAGCTGTAGAAACTCTGCCAAATCAGACTGGAGCCTGGTGTTGCCATCCGGTTTCACCAGTCCTCAGTCAAATCGTCCAACCCATGCTAGCATGGAAAGCGGACGTTAAACGATGATGATGATGATGATACAAGTTATACATGCAATATTGTGAAACAATCTTCTAAACCTTCCCTGATAGGAATGACAACATACATTCAAAAGTCCCAATACAATCATTGCCAATAGAAAAGTAAAAAAAAAAAAACCCATCATTCTTCTTTCATCTCTGTGACTTATTTTGAAGTCAGTACTAAGCACTTTTCACAATCAATCACTCCTAGAGTTGCAACTCTAGAATATTGTTTCTGCTCATATTTTTGCATACGGGGTTCATTGTAGAGAAATTCAAACTGCAGTAGCCTTTCCATGTTCATTTGACTTGCTAAATATTGCAGTTAAATGCTTAGTTGTATCTAAATAAAGACTTTACAACACAAAAATTATTTTAGAACACATAGTGCCGGTGGTACGTAAAAAGCACCCACTACACTCTTGGAGTGGTTGGCGTGAGGAAGGGCATCCAGCTGTAGAAACATTGCCAGATCAGATTTGAGCCTGGTGCAGCCGCTGGCTCTTCAGACTTCAGTCAAACCGTCCAACCCATGTCAGCATGGAAAACAGACATTAAGCGATGATGATAATTCTCTTTGTCTGCCTATATATATAAATATATATGTATGTGTGTGTGTGTGTGTGTGTGTGTGACATTTGACATACAAATGTAAAGCCTTACACATTTTAGCTGGTCTAATCTGAGGAACATGATCACAAATATATTAAGGTGTTCAAAAAATAATGCTAGTTAAGTTTAATTGAATATCATTTATTAATAATGCAATTACTATCATTATCAGAGATTGTAACCCAACAAAAAGGCAAATTTTTGAAGTGACATTTAATATTCAGTGTTTTCTCAAAAGTACTTTGGTATACTGTTTTTAAAGTCTTCTTTGTGTTTGAATGTTCAGCCACATATGGAATGTTGTAACCGCTGAAACAAGTGATAATGCATAAGTGCTAAATCTGGTGAGAATGTTGTTCGTAAAAGAAGAACTTATCAACCTGATGAACTGAGCTTTTTTAGGTTTGGTTCACAGGTAATCCTTGCATTACCATGCTGGAGAATAATATCTTTTCTGTTTACCAAAGCTGGCCATTTTTGACAGAATGCTTTATTCATGCAATCATGTTGTTGATGGTAGCAGTGATGACCTCGCTTCAATACATCATAAGTGATACTTGCTCCATTGGGTGCATAGCAAAGACTTAGCTTTTGCTTTGGCACTGGTTTCTCATTTACTGATAACCACTTTTACTTCTTTTAGTTGATATGCTGTACCATGCTATGCAGAAAATGAGACAGTGCTGTTCTTGCCTAAATAACAGCAGCAAATGTTAGAACACAGAGCTGTTTTCCAGTGTGAGCTCAACAGAAAGCCAAATACTTTCTTTGTGCTTTTTCTCAATTATCATGTGATGGTCGTAGACAGTTGAACATGACATGTGCAGGTTATATGTCAAATGTCTGGTGCTCTGATTAAACCGTTTCTCTAAAATAATTGTCATTCAAAATCGTTTGTGTTTCAGGAAGAGGCTTAACAGAGAGTTCATAATTGTCATTTTTAAACTTCTGAAACCACAGGTGGTATTTACACATCTGCATTGCCTCAAAACAAATGTTTTCCATTGTCTGAGTAGGAGTACTATGCTTATGAAACTCATACAACAGTGAGGGTGAATAGATTGCTCATTAAAATTTTTAACTTTCATGGGGTTAAACTTTACTGCATTCTACAGATGACATACTGCTTGATAACAGGAATGATTAACTAGATTTAGATGTAGTTTTCTATTTAAATACTGTGATGCTGAATTATAATTTGGCTGAATTATAATTTAAAGGAATAAATCATTTTCTCAACACTCTAATATTTAAATGTTTAACATGTTACAGTATAACAAGCTGCATCAGTATTCTACATGATATAAATGTAAAACTCTTCGAAAATTACACAAAGCAAAAATATCTCAAGCACTCACCACTGCTAGGATAGCACCTGCAGATGTTGAATGATTTGAAATACCATTTGTTGTAGGTGTGTGCATTTGTGCATATACACATACAAACATACACACACATAGAGACATATAGATGTGTATATATATATAATCTGTGAGTCTGTGAGTGTGTATATAGAGACAGACTGACAGAGTCGAAAAAGAGATTTTAGTCAAGAATTGGCTTGCCTTTGTCTAGATGAAATAAAGATACAATGCTTTTATAATGGACAAGTGAAAACAAAATCTTATCTACCCAGTGTTATCATGGGAAAGTACACTTAAAAAAGAAAATATGAATACTTGTTTAAAGAATATAAAGCAGTAAGAACATTTTAGTAGCTCACCGTGGAATGTTTCGGCCAGTATTTTTAAGCATTTTCTTTTTCTCTTCCTTTTTTTATTAGGTTCATATTTGTTTTACACAAAAATATTTAGCAACAAAATCAATGCCAATCTTTTAGTAAAATGGCTAATATATCACACAAGGATGATTATCAAACACCACAAAATTTTATTTAAATTATCCCCTAGAAATTTATCTTTCTTTATGGGTGCATGTGTGTGCATGTAAAGATGTTTTGTGTATAAAAATGTATAAACTCAAACTATCTGAGGTGCATATAAAAATGTTTTCAATGAAGAAAACATCTTGTGTGTGTGTGTGTACACTTACAGAGACTTACATATGGTTATATAAAGCAATGTCTTCTTTGTGCCCTTAATATCAATATGTATATGCTTGCATTTATAGACTGGATATATGTGCATTTATGAGCTCTGTTAATCATGCCATAAATTTTTATTATAAGTAGGTTTTCATAAACATTTTTCTGAACTAAAACAATATAATGGGCCGAGTGAAGAAATCAGGTATTTCAGTGAATGTGAAAGAGAGGATAGGTATGGACCAAAGTTTTGGTGATGCACTGAGGATTAAACAATAACCATAAAACTGTATTATATTCTGAGCTGTGCATAGTTATTGATATAAAGAAGTTAATGGTGGAAATCTTGCTTGGAATATTAAGCACTACTCTGTGTGATGAGCAATTTAGTAAATGATTTATGTCGTTAGTCTATGACATTGTAATGATAGGATCAATATACACAGCTGGGTTCATGAAAAGTTATTTGTTCATGAAGAGTTAGTGGGTATCAATTCCATTACTGCAGTCTCTTCAGTTGTTAAATTATTTCCACAAAAGTACCAAAATAAAGCAATTCACTAAGCCTAGAAATTTTCTGATACAGAATATAACACTCTTTATAACTTTCAAAGCCATTTGACATCAGAAATTCGGATTGAGAATAAAACGCAAAATAATAAGCTTTAGATGATTTTAAGTCCATGCAGCACTATCAAATATCGAATGTGTGGTGATACAATCTCTGAAAATGGTAACGTAAATGAAATGTGTTAAGCTAGTATTTCTTTTCTTCTCTGTAGTTAAGATTTTCAAAATATATCTTCTTTCTATCTTCAAATTAACATAATAGATATAGCATAGAAACATATATGTGATTGTCAGCCAAATTTCTTTCCATAGGTTATAAATGGCAGCAAGATACGAAACAACTATTTATATTAAACATCATCATTTGCACCTTCCTTATTTTATATCTAATTCCCATGATGAGACATGATGAACAGATCACTGAACTCTGAGTCAGACCTTATCTGAATTAACTGCTCTCCAAGATACATGCTTCTATTTTGATATGGTTTCTACAGGTAGATGCCTTTCCTAAAACCAACAACTTTGTTTTATGTGCTTGGTATATTTCATTGTGGTACCAGTTGTTGTCATGATGCCAGCAAAGCTAAAGCACCCTCTATATCTTTATTCAATGCTAGGCACTTTTCAAAGTTATGTAGTAGAGAATGGTCTTAGTAGGCAGGCTGGTATAGAGATAGTTAAAAGAGATTCCAATTGTCTTTTCTTCAAAAGTAGATAACAGATTTATTCAATTTTTATGAATTCTAGATGCACAATTGTGTAATTTATACATGGAGAAATATCTTCGTAGTCTAGATTTCTTTCTAACCCATATCACTACATAGCTTATATGCAAAAATAGCAAAGTAAAATGTTTACTGAACAAGGATGGTAAATGACTAACATTTCAAAAATAAAATGGTTACTTTGAAATCTTATAAGATATCATAAAAGATGCTGTTCCAAAAGAGATCTGTAATTCTTTTATCACAACACATTTCCAAAATTAACAGCTGACGGAATGCTAACTTGATAAAATAATTCAATAATTTGAAGTAAATTAGTTCAACACTAGAAAATTCAGAGATTTAAATTAAAAATTTAATTTAAAATTATAAAAAAAAAACTGAAAAAAAAAACACACACACACTCACACATCACCATCTCTTTCTCACTTTTTACTGCTAAGATCTTTAATGAAGTACTAAATATTTCTGTTGACCTTTCATTATACAACTAGATTAGTGTTCTAAGAAATTTTTATCAAAATAAAAGATTTTTCCGGAAACATTTCTGTTGTAAATATTCATGTCTTCCTAATCTTCAACATTCAGGCTAGATTAGATCAATGATATGTTTGGTGTTATTCTGTTAAAGATTTCTATTATTCTTACACTCAAGTGAAGCTAAATTTGGGCCTTATTCACTGGAACCATTTTTGCCAAATTTTTTTCTTGAATCTCATTAATGAATGACACGGACTAATTTTAACAGCTTTGAAAATAAGTTGACAAAGATAAGATTAACTGCAAAATTCTTTGATTTATTTTTTTTTTCTGCCTGTATAACTTTCTATTCTAGTTGTTACTTTAATTTTCAGTGTTTAGTATAATAACTTTAAGATTAAAAAGCTATAACTCTATTCTGTCTCATCAACCTTTGTTACAACCATTGTGTTATACAAGAGTAGAAATAAGAGATTTAGGTGTTCATGACTTCAGTAGGAATTATATATTTATAAATCAATACTATAATACCCAGCCAACAAACTCCATTACTTTGATATTGCAGTGTTCATGATCTGCAACTGTAGTTTGTTAATAAATATATCCCTCATTATTTCTTTCTTCATATTTAAATTGCATCCATAACATATTGCATTTCAGTGTTATATTTTCTGGGTTCTGCACTACACTTAGATACAAATATTCAATTCTCTAAACATAATTACTAAAATTAAAATATTGGAGCTAAAGCTAAAGATGCACAACTTTAGGCAACCCAATATTTTATAACTCTCTACATCTCTCTCTTTGTTAGCTAAAGCCTGTGTGGCTGCTATGAAATTTTAAATTCAGTGATGCACTTCATATCTGAATATAAATGTACATGATGTGCATGTTTATTTGTTGTTTGCAAATATGTAAATATCCATATTATTGTTACATCTAACATTATATCCTTTGATTTCAGATTTGAATAACAGTTATGTATTACCCATAATCTTAATTTAACTAAATTTATGCCTTTTAGGGCACAAATAGTTTTCTATCCTCTGCCAAAAGTAAGAATCCATTGATCTAAAGAGTGTCAGATATCTGTCAGCCAAATCTTATAACATGAGAAAGTAAGTCATGAATTCAAACCATATATTAGTGCAGGGCAGTGGTTTAGGTATGAGTATTATGTGTTTGTAAACATCATCCAAAATGCCTTGTGGTAATTTTCCACAAATCCCATCAAAATCACCTCTACCTTTCATGTAGCAGTCCAGAGTAGTAGATTTAAGTGGTTGAACAAAGTGCCTTGCAATATTTGTTCCAGCTCTATACATTCCAAGTTCACCTGCCTTAGTACTACTGCTAAGCCATATTAGCTCTTGCTTTTCCTTAGACCATCTATCACTTAGACCATCTCTTGCTTTAGCTAAGTAATTGGTGTTCTCACTTGAAAAAACATAACCTTGACTAGGTTTGCATTCTGGAGAGGTATCTTTTAAGTGCAGTTTCATGGTTGAAAAAAATACTGTTTTTAAACTAACCTGTCAAACATACTTTGGATGTTATAATATCTGAATCACTTAGCATGATGAACACACACAAACACACATACACACACACAAATATACAAGCAAACATAAATATATTGTATGCGTATAATATATACATATATATGTGTGTGTGTATGCATACATGCACACACAAACACACACATATATTGCTCACACTAGCATGTACATATGTATAATGTTTGCGTAAGTGAAACATAACTAAGTGTTTCAACACCTGTAGGTTATCTGTGCATATATGAATAGACTTAAATGCATCAAGCATGACTTTCCGCAGCAAGTCTATTAAACTTTGGCAGCAATTAACACAGATATAGTATATTGTTACAAACCTTCTAATGAAGTACTGGTCATCTGCAAACTTCCAATTTCTGCCAAATATCTAACAAGGAATATTTGCCCTAGTGATATCAATGTCAGTCTACCTAACTGGAGTCAGATTTCAATTGCTGATGCATGTCTGACCATGGAAAGCTGAGGAGTATGAAATGTAATTAACTATGTACACATATCAGAATGCTAGTATGTAGTTTGAAACACTACAACTCAACTACCAAGGAACCAAATGATATTTGGTCAAGATATATTATATCATGCATGTTTCTCTAATACCATGTAAAATAACTATGTATGATTGCCTAACTAGACAGGATTCTTCATTAATTTCATAGAATGATTGAGGTACATGGTTTCCTTCATATGGAAATTGTATCATTTTATTGTCTAATGCATTGGACACTACCATAAATATCTGTAGATGTCACCAAATACTGAACCACATGAAACTGTAATTCAAATATAGCATTGTTGTTTAGGGGTCAAAAGCTGGATTTAAGCACTCTGCATGAGAAGCAAATGTCATCCTCATTTTACAAAAAACTTCCAGTAAAAAGTTTTCACAATTTACACCATGTGTGCAAAATCCTCTACAAATTCAGGATAATGGTAGCCCAACTGAGAAATGAGCCCTGCATGGTGGAGTGACTGCTGCAGTAAGTGTCACTGGCCATTCTTCATGGCAATGCCACCATGATCATTACCATGGGGTGTAGCTGAACATACCATTTGTTCTGAGGTGTGTGGTCCATTGCTCCCTCCTCCTTAATCTTCTGCTTTACCTTTTTCTTTCTTTTCCTTTTTAATCTTTCCTTTTTTTTCTGTTTCTTTGTATTTAAATATTATAATTTAAAATGTGATCTGTTGTATAAATGGCTTTAGGAAATACCATATGTGCTTAGTTTTAATTTCAACAAGTAAATTTCATGGGAATTTTTTTTCCTTTAATTGTAAAGCTTAATGATGCTTAATACCTCTGGAGGTAAGTTAGAATTTGGTAATATTGTTCATTCTGGATTAATTTATTATTATTTAGTAGAGTTAATACATATCTTGTAAATATATTTGAAAACACTTGCATTAATCAACCTCACTCTATTCATCCAGTCTTTACAAATGAATGAACAACAGGTAAAAACCACACATGTTGTGTAAAGCAATGATCATTAAACTATATCAGCAAATTACATCTAAATTCATTCAATGGTTATTATTATTATTAATTTTCCCTTTTTTATGCTAGACAAATTATATTTCATAAAAATTTCTAGTTTCTAAAACTTATAGTGCATTTTATATAGAAAAAGCACTTCTGAACTTTAAAGGAATAACTGAGAATATCAGCTTAGTATATGTTGAAGTAATTCAAATTATGTATTTAAATGACTGATGTTGATAAAACATTAAAGCTTGCTTTTATATGTTTAGGTGCTAGTGGAAAATAACTCATTTTAAATAATGAAAACGATAAATGAATACTGATTTTCCAAAATGGAAGTCTACTGAAAATTAATAATGGTAGAAGATACTTTATCTTCATCTTTAATTTGATTCACGATTAATCCTCTTAGGAAACAGTAAGTAGCAGGATACAAGATGTAGCAGGTAAATGCTATTACTGAGAAAATTTGATCTCGAGGGAAAAGAAAAAGAACCAAAGGGGAAAATGTCAGTAAATATCCAAGGAAGACAAGGAAGTATGAGACAGACAGTTAAAATGTCAAGAATTAGAAGTGAAAATGCCAATTTGGGTAATATTAAATCAGGTACTTTAGTTCCTGTAGTTGAATTCATACACCACAGAAAAAGAATCAAATATTAAAACAATGAACAATGATGATTTGGAACAAATGTGAGTACCTCTATGGATTTGTCTGACTTGCTAAATTCAATAACCAAATCTCCCACAAATTACACTCTACTCTTTGAAAATATGAGCACACATATCAAATGTAATGAACACTTAATGTAATACTATTACCTTGGAGAAAACTAACCGTATCACACCAATTAGTTTGAACAATAGCTACTACTCTTTCTATCCCAAATATGGCCACAGAATGATGGCTAAGATTTACTCTCTTATACAATCTGCGCACATCACAGAAATATATTATATATATATATATATATATATATATATATATGGTATGCATATTATGTGTGTGCATGCCTGTATGTTTATGCATACACACATATACAAATATATGTAGAGAGAGGGGAAGAAGGGAAATATTCTCCAATACACAACCCCACCTATCATCATCAAAATCTAATGTCTCTCTTTTCAATAAGCCCGTGTTGTTAATCCTTCCCTTTTCCCTCGTTTTCTACTTTCTTTCCCACCAGCTCCTAATCATTTATAAGTTCCATCTACAATCATTTGCCCACTCACTCTTTTACTGTCCCTCAGTTAAAGTAGTCATTTCATACCCTTTGTTTTGCAAGTTACATGATGATCTTCACTAGCAATGGTACTAGAAAACAAAAAAAACTACATTCTGTAAAGTTGGCATTAGGAAGGGCCAGCCACAGGAACCATCTCAAGCTAGACAATGGTGCATAACACACTCCCCTGACTTATCACGTCTTGTCAAATTGCCTAACCCATGCCAGCATTGAACTCATGCCACATTTTACGAGGTTTCTAGAGTTTACAGTTGGGTATCAGTAACAGGATTTCAAATCTATCTTCAAATAAAGATTTTTTGATGCAGTAGCCTCCTATTATAATGAGGCTACGGTAACCAGTAGAGTTAAGGACCACATTCAAATTTACGTTTTTGGAGGCGAAAGATTTGAAATAACATTTTCACATCAAAAGATTTGGTTGATGGATTATCAAGTAAAATTTGAATTGCTTGTGGAAGAAACTTGCAGGACAAAAAGACGACCTGAAAGAAGCATTTAACAAAGATATCACATGATTAAGAAACATGGAGTAGTACTACATTGTAAACATGGCCAAATGTTTTTGTTTGCAACAAAACCTGTAGAGAATAAGAATGAAGAGAAGAAGAGAATATATTGTAAAATTTACTGTCTTTAGAGTAGCTAGATTTTAAAATGGTATTGTCTCAGTAAATACATGTCCAAATTTCTAAACATAGTCAATCTATACAGATGGAAATATGAGCTTAGAAATATACATTATTTTTATAATTTTTATACATAGGACTAAATCAAAATTAAGCTCAACTTATAGGAAAAATATTTATTATTGATTAGTAAAATATGAAACCAAAGTAATTCAATTCTTTTCAGCCTGAATCATGAAGTAGATGTTGCATGATTTTATGTCTAATATAATGATAGAAATAATTGATAGAACTAAGCCTAGGAGGTATGACATGTACTAAGTGACCTCTCTACATAACATCAGGTGTTTACATTATTTTGAAGGAGTTATGAGTGTTTGTTACAGAAGGAAATTAGAGAAAGAATATTCAAAGGCTATTTCTGCAACCATCAGATTTATTCATTTTACAAAAAATGTAACAAAAGACTGAGAATCAGAACTTCCTTAATGTTACAAAGACTGTAACTGGTTGGCGTATTTTGAAAAATATTTACCTAGTTCAACAGAGTTGGCTTTTGATTAAATTCTATTGGGGTGTTTGAATGTTGTGGCTCCTAAATTTAAATTATATTTTGTTTCTAGTCTTATTTTTTACATTTAAGAACTTGATAACCTCAAATATCTTACTCCAGGACAATATTAAGTTATTAAGACCAATAATAATCACACACACACGTCAAATATATCAAGAAGACAACAAACATAAATACATCTATATGACTATGTATTTCTTGCACATATACCTACACACACACACACACACACAAGCACATGACATATAACATACCATATATATACTCTATCACGTATATGATATTCTTTGGGTGCCATAGTACATTCTTATAGTATCATTCTTATCACTTACAATATTATATATCATTTTAGCATGATGAAAGGAAAGAATGAAAACCTATATAGAGCAGCTATAAAAGAACCAAATGATACAGCAAGAAATAGTAAAGAAGCTCAAGTTGTAGTGTGGCTAAATTACTTTCATTGTATGCTTCAGGAAAGCATCAGGCAACAGATTTTATTGATATATGATATACTTGAGATTTGTTTATTACTAATTTAAGGATTTTGAATCCCTAGAGGATGCTGGTTTTTGCACACTGCACCAACTTTTTTTTTAGTTCTTTGACATAACTCCATTTTTAATACAAACTTTATGATTTTCGTTACTTTTTAGTAAAAAGTTCAAAAGTATCTAATTATAAATGCATTAGCCAGTTCACATTTTGGTGCATTAGAAGTTAGACCTGTTCTTGGGTATACATGGGACACCAATTCCAAAAAAATTATAGCTTTTGAAGATATTGCATATCTTATTATATAGAGATCTGTTCATTCATGTGCTGACCCCAGCTGCACCTAACATTTTGATGCATTGAAAAACAGACTTTCTCTTGTAGCCAAATTGAAAATGATATCTGTTGTCACTTCTCAGTTCTTATTAATTAATACTATGTTATTTTGGTACCAAAATAACTGCAATATGAATGCACTTGATATATGCCATCGAAACAGCCACATGATATTAAGTCAGTTTATTTCAGTACAAAATTTTAGAAAAAGGAAAGCATTAAACAAAATAAAGTCTCCACATTGGCTACTAATGCAAAAGTCTTTCTTGACGGAGTTTGGCAAGCAGGAGTTATTCTATAGCACCAAAATAAGAAAGTTTATAAGAAATTCTTATTTCATAGATGCAGTAAACAACACCACGTTTTGTGCATGATCTTTTATTGTTCTATTTACCAAAACCTTTGACAACCATTAGACAGTCAACAATTCTGAATTAGTAGATGATAGGCTTTCCTATTTTAATAGTTACTGGCAATAAATGCTAAGTTACATCGAGTCTACAGTCACTTAAATTGCTTTCCTGAAAAACTTGGAATTTTAAGCAAAGAGAAAGATTTCATTGAGATATAAAAACAATGGAAGGAAAGTACTTGCTAAGGTGGCATACACACTTGCAAATAGATAACTGCTGGAACCTTCAGTAGGATTGTCCTGGTAAATCTCTCTTTAAGCCTTTAGCATTCAGATTATTCTGTCAAATGTAATGCTTATTTATTCATTGTTTTGAATTATTCAAGCATTATCACATACTTTTGAGATTTCAATGATGTGATTGTGTGTTTCAGGATAAAACATAAAACTGGTAGAATATTTGGGCCAGATGTGTTCGCTTTAAGTCCTAAAGGAGTAAACAGATAATTTATCAAGGTAATTTCACTGAAGTTCTCCTTATCATAGACATAGTTGTACCAAGTAGACAGTATCTTCTATTTTATATACAGACACTTAGATATACATGGCTTGATGATTAAGAAGTTAGTTTTACAACCACTTGGTCTGTCTTCACTTCAACTGTGTTGCACCTTTAGCATCTGTCTTCTGCAACAACCTCAGGCCATCCAAAGCCTTGTTAGTGGATTTGGTAGATAGAAACTGAAATAAACTTGTCGTGTGTCTATGTCTATATGCATTGGTACAGTGTGTGTGTGTGTCCTTTTCTTGACACTGCATGATAGTTATAAACAAGTATCATCTTTTTATACAGAGTGTCAGTCTTTCCTAATGCGTCCAGCCTTGCAGAAGCAATAGCTTGGTTTGAAACGGAATGACATCTGGCTATAAGAATTCTGCCTTGATGACTTCCATCTGGCCCACGCAACCATGGTAAAGTTAGCATTGAAATAATGGCCATGGTGATTATGATATAGCTTCAAAGAGATAAAAACAAATCTGTGTAACTGGAGAAGTAACATAGAGTTCAAAGAAGATGAGGTAGGTAGAAATGTTTTTCTTTTTTTGTAATTATTGGGTGAGCCATTAGTTTTTTTGTTGCTCACCAGGGCATAGTTCGATATCTTTAGTTGTATGTGATCGAGAGAATTTGAGTGTTCAATTGTGTTATTTGGTTGTAGGTGTGTTCGCATGTGTGTGTGTGTTTGTGCACAAGTTTGAATGCGTAAGTGTATATTTTTATATAATGAAGCAGATGCAGGGTTGGGGGTCGGAAGCAAATTCTTAAGGGTGTGGTCAAAATATTTGTGTCTGTATCTGTGTATATGCATGTAAATGGAAATTTAAGGGATGAAAATAAGAAATGAATTTGAAGAATATGTGACACGGAAGTCAAAATAGCAATAGTTCTGATATTCATGGTCAAGATCATTAAGTTTTGAATGCGTTAGTGAAGTGTGTATTGAGGTGTGTGGGTGTGTGTGCATATTATTGTACATAGCAGTACTGCCTTCAATTACAATTTTCAAAAGCAGATCCTGTAGAAGAAGGGAGTTGATGAGAGTCTTTGTATGTAAGTATAATGTGCATGTGAATTTGTGTGTGCATGCCTAAGAAATGGCCGTCTATAGATGAAGTTTTCAAAGGAGAGGGTTGTGTGTGTGCAGGAGTAATGGAATGTGAGGATGTGTTTAATGTGTTTGGGTTTGGTGGTTTAATCTAGGGAGGGACTCTATGCCTAATTATAGGATATAATTAATTAACTTTGTTAAAGTTAATTATCTTTAATTTGTTGTAAATTGCAAAATTAGGTGTCATGGGTGTGCAACGCCTGGCGAGTAAGGAAGAAGGAGCTAAATGTGGTAAAATGATGGCAGTAGGAACTTTTAAAGTATTTAGCTATTTGATTGGATGTGTGTGTGTGCGTGCATGTGTATGTATGTATATATATGTATACACACACTAGCAGTGCATCTCAGCATTGCTTGGGTGTTATGACATACAGCCATATTGTATTATTTGTTCCCTTCTTATGGGCAGAATTGGCACAGCTGATATATAGTGAACTGGATTACTGGTGGAATGGAAGTTATTGTTTGTTTAAAAGTGAATGCACTTTGCACAGGTTTGCATGAAAGTGCTTTCTGTTCTTAAGAAGGATCATAGACTATGTACTTTTTCATCATATAAAAGAGGATCAATATGAATTTGCCCAGAAATCACATTTCCAAAATTTTAGCTTCCCGCCTGTCCCCACCACAATTTCTTAATTTGTAACTGTTTACGAATTTTTTTTTTTTTTTATCCATGGAGTAAAATACAGAGATTACAAATCTGGGACATTTTATTTTTTTTAAAGTTTAATTTTTTTTAAAGAAATACTCAACGCCCCTTCCCCACCTTGCATACCCATCATCTACCTGCTTTCAAAAAGCTAAAACACCAAATGTTTCACTTTTGTCTGATGTTTCACACATGCATAGAATTGTACTGAAACTCATGCATACATACACAATTATATACATACACTTACATATATGCATATATATATTCATACAGACATGCATGTGCAAATATATATGAAATAATATAGATAGACTTGAATGGGTAAGAAAATGGAAACTCATACCTAAATATTCATATACAAGGGTGTGTGGGTGTGCATGCATGCACCTGCATGTGTGTGTACACATACACACTCACATATAACTGTGCAGAGGTGCAGATTTGGTTGTGTGAAAGTAAAGGCATATAAGTGACTGAATAATACATTTACTGATATCATAGAATGCTTGCTGAGTTGTAAACAATTCAGTGAACACAGTTGAAACAGCATCATATCAATATGTATATATATATATATATATATATATATATATATATATATATATATATATATATATATATATCGAAGCAAAATGAACATCATCGCAGCAACAATTTGTGGGAATGTTCAATGTAACTCACCCTTGTTGAAGCTTGACAAAACCACAACAGCATACTTTTCTAAGGTGTATGTACATTTAGCATGATACATATGCTAATTTAATGATGTTTCAATTATATTCATCTCATTATCTATCTACCTACATATAGGTAGGCATCTAGAGACATGATGAAATAGGCAGATATAGGCATTTGGATAGAGTAAGTGGAGATAAGCGAGAATAGCTGTAGATATATGCACCAATGTAAAATAAGTAATCAGGTATGGCAGATTTAAAAACAATATAGAACATGTAATGCATAAGTGTATGCATACACATGTAGAATATTTGCTTCAGTATAAATTTGTGTAGGAAAACAAGGAGAATCCTAATGTAAGGAGTAGCAGACATTGTGCATTGTTTATTTTAGAGGATGCCAACATAAAACAGAGGGTTTGTGTATGTACATACATGAGGAATTGTGTATAAATGAAATATAGAAGGCTAAATGCTGTGTCCATATATTCCATTATGGTTTTGTTTTTTATTGTGTGAGTACAATTGTATATGATGGGGTATAAAGCACTTACACACAGGGTTGAATTAATAACAATATTGGTAGTGATTTGATGTATAGGTTCATTGTTGCCATTTTTACCCCAACATTCAGATACAAAACTGCATAAATGAAAATCTACACACACATCCATTGGTCTTGAAGATGAACGTTACATTTGTTTGATCAACTGAACTACATACTCATTTAATTATAGTGTAAATGACCAATTTTGCCACAGGCACATATGTAGCCTTCACACAATAGTAAAAACAGTGTATGACAAAGTTATCCATTTCAATTACAAGTATAACTCATCTAGTGATTTTCCATTCAGTTTCTTTCTATGCAAATCTTTCTATAAGTCTTAGGTCAATTTAAGGCTGTGGTAAATGATATTTACTATGCTAGCATGGAAGGTAGATGTTAAATGATGATGATGATGTGTCATGGAGTGGGATTGAACCTTTAACTATACAGCAATGCTTGCATACGCATATAAATACAATCAACTAGTGTGTAGGATGTGACAATAAAAGGTGTTCTTTAATGTTATTTGTGACAAAGTAATCTAGTTTTTATACATTTTATACATTTACACTGAATGCTTGAGTGCTAAACTATAAAGATATCTTTAGAATATAATCTGAAATAACATGCATGAATATTCTTAAACGGACCAACATTCATAATAAAATGGTCAAGTTCAAACTAAAATTATGTGGTAGGAAATCAAATTACAGAATATTGAAATAGCTTAACCTGTAACCTGATAGGCACACTAGTATGCCAGCACTAAGAATAGTAATACACTAACACACAATCTACCAACCACCACAAAACAGTCAGATATACACACTCAGGTTTATCTGTGCAGATACTGACTATATAAGACATACACACAGTGGTACATGAACATACACCTTTACAAAAGAATAAATGTATAATGATACAGGCTGCTGCATATAAATGTACATAGGTGCAGGAGTGGCTGTGTGGTAAGAAGCTTGCTTCCCAATCACATGGTTTTGGGTTCAGCCCCACTGCATGGCACCTTGGGCAAGTGTCTTCTACTATAGCCTTGGGCTGACCAAAGCCTTGTGAGTGGATTTGGTAGATGGAAACTGAAAGAAGCCCGTCGTATGTATATATATATACATATATATATATTTGTGTGTATATGTTAGTCCCCCCATGCCATCGTCGCTTGACAACTGATGTTGGAGTGTTTATGTCCCTGTAAATTAGTGGTTCTGCAAAAGAGACAAACAGAATAAGTACTAGGCTTACAAAGAATAAATCCTGGGGCTGAGTTGTTTGACTATGGGTGGTGCTCCAGCATGGCCACAGTCAAATAAATGAAATGAGTAAGCGTATACCTAGATATATAACTTCACAAACTCAAATGTATACTCACACACATAGACTTACCCCCCACCACACACACATGCGTGTGTGTGTGTGTGTACACATAGTGCTCAAATGCATACTCAACATGATAATACTGTTACATATGCAGTAATATGCATTTTTAAGCATGTGTGCTACATTTAACAACATATAAGTGGACACTATATGCACAGATATAAAAACAATACTTACACAAATACACACACACATCCTTTTCTTTTCGCTCCTCAAACTACAGTTTGATATTGTATTACTTCTTTACCCCATAACCCCACCAGGCCAAGAAAAGCTATATATTAAACATTTACATATGATATAGTTACTAGTCAGCAAATAATTATAGATAAAATAATATAGACATACATACACACATAAATACAACAGGCTTCCATGAGATCTTGTATAATAAATACTAAATTTCCCTTTAAAGTTATTGGTCAACCAGAGACTACAATGGAAGTAACTGCTACAGAGTTGTGGTAGAATCAAACCTAGAAACACTTGGTTACAAAATGAAATTCTGAACAACACAGCACATGACTATACCAGCACCTGCTATTTTTTCCAGCTGTGTAATATTCAATTTAAGTGTGACTAAGCTAATACACAGTTACTAATATATCATACATCTTAGACAGTGGCAGCTTTCAGAATAGTATTAGAATTGACAATTTTGACATCTGCCCAAAGAAATGATAATCAAACTGAACAGATAGGTGAATATCTACATCCACCAATTTTCTCTTTTTGTTGTCAGACCCTTCATATGCAGAAAGCTTGACACTAGGATTTAAACTTTGTAACAGCTATTGCCATTAATATTAATTGTAGATCTAATGTTATTCACCAAATTTATTAGTTATATTCATAAATAGTAATGGTAGATTATTTTGAGAGTATATTTACATTTCTACTCAGGCACTCACACCTACATATGCATATATTTATATATACATACACAAACGTCTGTGTATGAATGCATGTGTATGTTTATATACAAGACTGACAGTTTCATTGAGCAATTTACCATCTTTCTATAAAATCTGATTTTCAAGTATCATTTCTTTTAATATGTTTAGATTAGAAGATTTTATGATTAACTTAAGGTGCAATAATTTTATATTTCCTTGGAGTAGATTTAATCACACACCTGCTTTCGACTTTTGCTGCTGCACTGTTTGCTGTATAAAAATGGTATTTAATACAGATTCAGGAATGGTAGTTACATCACATCAATCTTAAAAGTCACAAGACATAAAATTGTCAGCTCATAACTTATTTTCACAGACAGGATCAAATTTGTTGTTACCATACATATAGAAATATACATGAACACATATACAGAAACTTTCCATGTTTATGTAATCTCAGGCAACAGGATTCGGGGGATATGATGTTTCACTTTACCCTCACAGAAACTTCTTAGCCAAAAGACACTTCACAACATTTTTACTAAGATCAAATTATACTTGACAATTTGAAAAACTACAATCATGATATATACGTGTGTGTGTGTATGTGTGTGTGTGTGTATGTGTATGTGTGCATAGGCATGCAAATGTTTGTATATGCATCACTGTAAACTCTCATCATATGTGCATGGAATTTTTCATGGTAAATATTTATTTATTTATATATACTTGCATTACTATGTCTGTCTGTTTGTGCGTGAAATATCTATGTGAGTGTTTTGTTTTCTGAAAAATCAACTGCATGGCCAATGAATGTACCACTAAGCAATTGTTTTATAGAGAACTTATTCAGGAAAAAAGGAAACAGTGTAAGACAAAGAAAAGGTTCAAGGATGCATTGAAGGACAACTTGGACAGTGTAGGAATTTATCAAAAAACCTGTAAGTCTCACAGGGAGTTGCTTTCCAGTGTTAAGAAATATGGGAAGGAGTAAAAAGTTTGAGGAAAGATTAATACAGGAGGTCTAAAGAAACTTTTCAAGGTTCCTCAAGATCAGACACCACAGGCAGTTCAAGTTGGACCAAAACTAGTGTACAATTTAAGTGGATGTCCTTCTAAAAGAATATCTGGTTTTCACATCCATAACTGAACATCATGTGCACAGAGGTACTCAAGTTTAGAGTTGAGCAGACAACCATCAGTTATCTGTCTGTCTGTCTCTCACTATATATATATATATATATATATATATATATATATATATATATAT
>NC_068984.1:28820423-28831776 GCF_001194135.2 Octopus bimaculoides
TATATATATAGCTTTCACCACCTACATCTATTATAAGCACAAGAAAAAATACAACCATTATCATATCCTACCTATTAACTACTTAATGAACAACAACAGCAATAATATTATGAACTCCTTTTAAAATAGAATAAATTTCATGGGAAAATGTGGTACCTGAGTGTATATTAAAAGTTGAATGAAATGTCTTTTATCTTAGAGTCTAAATAGCAATAAAAAGACAACACAAACAATACAATCCACCAATTTTTGAGTAACTAACAGGCAACAACAATTACAAAATCACCATGATAGCAATGTCTGCAGATACATATGTCATATGCTAACTAATGTTGTGTGTGTGTGTGTGTGCATGTGTAGGGTGTGGAGATTTTATTGTTCAAGTCAAGGATGCAAGGGGCAAATTGTTCATGAACCTGACAACCCTTCAACTAACTGTAACCACACAATACTTCCTCTCACCTAACTCCTTTAGCTTTTCATTTCATCTCCATTCTTACAACAATTTTTGCTTTTAACAAACAGTCCTTTTCTGGATTTATTTTCTTTACTACATGTTTGTTGTGGATATTTGTTGATAACAATTGCAGGTGGATTTACCTACACCACCCCTCACACAGTAGTCACAGCTACTGTGATTTTAGGATTCTGATTTATTCCTGAATATTTCTCTTCGAATATTTTCATCTACACATATTGTACTACATATATTTAGAAAGTGTTATTTTAATGCATGAAAGTACTTATGTTGCTTGTTTTGTAGTAGTAGTTGTCACCCTTTTTAAATAAATTATTAGAACACATTATCACATTACAATATAGAATCAATGGGAAAATTAACTTCACATTATGGTAAAATTTTCAATAATACATTACTACAGTCTGGCAGGGTTGTCTTCTGTATGTATGTGTGCGTATGTACACACATACCACACACTAATACAAATCATTAACCTGATAGCTTGATCCCATAAACTTCATGCAAATATATTCACAGCAATTCAATCAGAGTTTGAATGACTGTAAATATATTTGAATGATACCTATGACATAGGACTGCTGATTTCTACTGAAAGGATACTGTTTATTCCAGTTGATTTTATACTACTCCCTCCACACACCAACACATACACAAGCATCACAAATCTTTTTAAACTATTACATAATTCATTTTAGTATACAATAATATGCCAGCATATACTTTATTTTAGTCAAAGCCAATTCATTATGCTAAGAGTATTATGCTTGCAACTAACCAAATTTAGTTGATCTGAATTTTAGCAAAAGAAAGCATTACAGGATAAGTTTAAAACTTTTAATTTTAATCTTATTAGTGAAAGTGATCCATATGATTCATATATCAATAACGAGATCTATATAGAAAGGAAGAAATCAAAAGAAGATGAAAATTGAAAGGTGTTCAGCTATCAGATATATAATGTTAAAATGAAACTTTGTGTGAACACCATTTTGTAGGAATACAATCAATGAATGTTACATAAAAGAGGACATTTCCCTAGTATCTCTCTTGTTATGTGATATGCTTAGAGGCTTTGGTGATCATGAGTCTCAATGCCAAAGTCTATAGATCCAGAATTTTGCATCAGAAAGATACAGTCACAGTTTCCCATTCTTCTGCCAGTTCAATTACACTTTTCTGCATCACAGAGTTTATTCTGGAGATACAGGACTTATGTAACTGATCCACTTGACACCTGGGCATGTCCACACATGTCTAAGAGCTGGTTCCCCTTCATGTACTGGATGTTTTAGCAACAGGATACTTTTCTGTTACTTAACCCATAACTGAAGCCCTTGAACACAACTATCACCTGTGGCTAGAGTGGACCTGGAAGTGATGATGACAAAACAGTATTTCCATACTCCCCAAAACTCTTGAACTCTCAAGCTGGAACATCACCAGCAGGTGTACTTTAACATCATCTCTCATTAATAGTAATAAAAGAAAATAATGTGATAAAATGCGGAGCAGTTGACATCAAAAGAATATACATTAGTAATTAAAAGAGACTAAGAAGAAAGATATTGGTACCTGTCAAGAACAAACGCGGTCAGTATAAACATCAGGTGAAAATGATACACAGTAAATAATATTTGTGAATAGATATTCTTTCCATAAGCTACTACTTTTATTCCAATATGTTAATCTAGCAAGAAAAAGTGGGCCTTTAAATTCCCATGGGTACAAACTGCTTGGTAGGAAGATATAACTGAATAGACATCACAATGTTAGATGAAAAATGTGAGCTTTATGAAATGTCATACAGAAAGATAAATTAATGAAAAACAATACAGTTAACATGAAAATGTTTAAGCAGATGTAAAAGTACAAGTGTGTTTGAGTGTTAAGTTGTACAATTTTGAAATAAAATTCTATTCTATGTATTAGACAAAAAGAAATTTGCATAGTGAGTATTCCATTTGCTTGACTATAACTAATCAACATTTCTATCAACTTTTTCTACTTTGTGCGAGAATGGAAATACTATTCAGAATTGCAGCTTAAGCTCCCAAAATATATGACAAATGTCCAAAATTTACAATATATATATATATATATATACTGAATGTGTGTTGTTGCAAACAAGGAAAAGTAACAAAAGGAAAACTAAAAACAAATAAAAATGATTGATTTAATGGTATCGTTAATTTAATGTAGGTAAATAAGCAATCTATTTTAGAATGCAAAGATTGGCAGAAGCATTAGCAATAGCAGCAGCAGCGAAGACTTGGGTATAAATTCAGAAAAAAAAAGAAAGTAAAGATGGCCAGGAGTTATAGGCGACAGATGTCAAGATCGGTAGCTGTTCTGTTATGAATAGCCAATATCTATTGGTTGCAAAGGATTAGAGAGAGATAAAACAAAGAACTCGAAGTTTTCAGAGGAATGGAATACATTTTAGAAAGATTTCTCTACACAGATCTCTAAATATTGTCACAAAGATTTTGCCAATATATTCAGATTACTTTCTGTTAGTTGTAATATCAGATCAATAGTTTTGCTAGATCACAGTTCAGTTCTTCATTTGCTATCTTCTTTCCTATTTTCTGGTTATAGAATCGAATAAGTATTCATCATAAAACAAAGAGACACAACAGCTGAATACATTTACAATAAAATACATGCATGCACATTTGTGCACATGTATATACATGTATATATACATACATATAAAATAATATATACATAAATATATATATTGCATATATATTCATATATATATATATATATATATATATATATACATATGCATATATACATATACACCTATATGTACACACATACACACATATATATACACAGGAGTGGCTATGTGGTAAGTAGCTTGTGAGTGTTTATTGAGCAAAAACACCAAAACCTCCACGAGGCTCCGGCAGAGGATGGTGGCGAACCCTGCTATACTCTTTCACCACAACTTTCTCTCACTCCCTGTTTCTGTTGTGCCTGTAATTCAAAGGGTTAGCCTTGTCACACTGTGTCACGCTGAATATCCCCGAGAACTATGTTAAGGGTACACGTGTCTGTGGAGTGCTCAGCCACTTGCACGTTAATTTCACGAGCCGGCTGTTCTGTTGATCGGATCAACTGGAACCCTCGACATCATGAGCGACGGAGTGTCAACAACACTATGTACAACAGTATCAGTAAACAAATTCAATAAGTAAATCAATAAACAACTGCTAGATACGTAATATACATACACGCATATGTATATATATATATATATATATATATATATATATATATATATATATATATATATATATATATGCAGACACTGGTGTCACACAAATTGGTACCCATGCTGGTGACATGTAAAAAGCACCCCAGTGACACACAAATGGCACCCGTGCCAGTGGTATGTACACTGAGAGTGTACTGGGTGCCAGTGGCGAGCTGGCAAAATCGTTAGCACATTCGAGTGAAATGCTTAGTGGTATTTCACCCGTCTTTACATCCCGAGTTCAAATTGTGCTGAGGTTGACTTTGCCTTTCATCCTTTTGGTGTCAATAAATCAAATACCAGTTGGGTACTAGGGTCAATGAGATTGAATTTCCCCCTTCCCACAAAATCCAGGTCTTGTGACTATAGTAGAAAAGATTATTATTGCTATTATTATTGATGGTGAGCTGGCAGAGTTGTTACCATGCCGGACAAAATGCTTAGTGGCATTTCTTCTGGCTTTATGATTTAAGTTCAAATTCTGGCAAGGCTGACTTTGCCTTCCATCTTTTGGGGGTTGATTAAACAAGTACTGGTTGAGCACTGGGTTTGAAGTAATTAACTAGCCCCTCCAACATTTCAGGCCTTCCTGTCAAAATTAGAAATAATTACTTCTATTATTAAGTAGAATATATTTAATTCAAAGAGGAAAATAGATGGTTATTACATTTCTTTCCAAGTATTTTTTTTTTAATATCTAATTTTAAAAACAAAATTTATTGTTAAATGAAACTTTGTTGAACATTATGAAAATATAATATCAGCTAAGTTCTATTTTTAATAACTTATGCTACATAGATTAATATTTCACTTTACTTAATATTTTCAAGAAAACTTATATTCATTAAAATATTACTTCAAAATGTCTATATTTTCTTTTACAGATATTAAATTATTAATGTTTAGCATTATTCAAATATCCCTCAGATGACCAATCACCAACATAAAATTGATGTGATGATGATGATGACTAAATAAGATACATTAAGTAATTTACAGAAGTTACATATTAAATGATAGCTGTTTACTTATGAAATTTCCTCATGTTTTTGGCATTTTGAATCAAAATGTTTAAATTGCATCAAATTGCAATTAACAACTTTATTGCTTCTAGTAAAATTTACTAAAATTTTCCACATGAATCACAAATTTTACATTTTAAATTTGAAAGAAATGGTGCTCAGTAAAGGAAATTAAACTAGAAAATGTTTTCGCAATTATCATTTTAATACTGAAATAAAATTTACATAGTTTTGTACATTTAATTATTTAATTTGCAATATAGAAGTCAATATTTTCATTTCTTCCTGGAAGTGTAACTATCAGCTAAAATATTTAACAAGAGAACTATGCAATTAGCTAACAATAAAATGACATTTAAAAAAAAATTTCTATTTGGTTTTATATTTTCAACTGTATCGAAAGTACAATATTTAGAATTCGTGCCAGTGCCCAGTAATTTCATTATCTGTATATTGTACTTATTTGTAAATCCTGAAATTTTGGTTTGTGTGATGTCTGCATTTTTTTTTTTTGTGAACTTTAAAACAGATTTTATGAAGTGTTTCCATTTTCAGCTCCCTACACATGAGATATCTTCATATTTTGTAAGAATGGATTCTTCATGCTGGAGGCCTATCTTTATTTTGTAGTGTTTGACAATTTCTGGTTGATTAAACATCATTGCTCTGTTTGTGAGTATTGGCAAAACCTAAGTATAGTTGCGTTGTCATTCTCTGAAACCTTCTCTATCTTCCAGTATATGTATGCCCCAACTCTGTCATGCCCTAGATATATTCTTTCTTAGCAAAGACACAATAGAGTTATTTCTTTTCCATATCCACATAATCTTGCACTTTCTGCATTTTACTTCATTATGTGGCTTTTTAGTGAGAATCCTGAGCAACAATCTTAGTTTAGAGTCCTGTACTTCTCAGGACACTAAGCTTATTTTCATTGTCTACTTCCATTCTCTTCCATTTTTTTTTTCAGGTATTTGGTGCAATTGTTTTATTATTTTGGCATTTATAGCCATGATAAAACAAATATAGCTAACATCATGTCAGCTTTTGCTGCACATTGATGACTTGCTTGAAAACAGAAGTAAAATTATTATTATTTTTTTTTTGTTCATATGTTGTGGTTATTTGAAGGTCTTTCATTAATCTTTACTAGGTATTTTTGTAACTTTTTAGTGGATATTTTATACCATTTGCATAGGGCCCCCAAGCTCCATGTATTCACAATAAATATAATCTTTCTGTGTCAGATTTTGTGTGGTGCATTATAAAGGCAGTAATTCTTTTTCTTGTTTCTAGTTGAGTTTGGCTAATTTATTTAACTATAATTAATTACTGTAACAACTAGAGTGCTGATGTCATATATACATAGATGGTGCATGTCTGCTCCTTGCTGAGTTTCACCTCTTCTTATACCTGTAATTGCTCTTACATGAGATCTTAAATGACTCTTGAGCCCTGAAATGCATTCAAAGAGCTAATCAGGTTTACTGTAGAAATTCTGCATTTCAGCATAGGTTCCATTTCTACTTATTTATTATGAATGTTCAAGAGCTGCTCCAATCCTCCACATGACTTGTAGGTTTCCTGAGATATTGCATTGAAACTGGTCAGCCAGAATGAAATTCCACTAGTTCATGTATCCCTTACCTGCATGATCACACTGGTGTAATCTAATACCAGCATGAGATATGCATTATATATATATATATATATATATATATATATATATATATATATATGTTTAGTGTTTACTGTCAGAATAAATTAACTCAGCAGCATAGTAGATATTAATAATAATACTTATGATGTAACTTGTCTGAAGACTCGGCACATATCAAGACAAAACTCTGATTCCAACCTGAACAATAATATATATATATATATATATTCATTCTGTTGTAAGTATTAATCTGTGTCTAGAATATTTACTTTCATAATTTAAGTGTTTTGTGCACTAAATGATTCATTGACTCCTAAATATTTGTATGTCTGTGAACTCTTATGCAGGTTCTAAGTCTGTATATTTTATTGTTTCTTTAACCATGGTAATGAGAAGGAGTTTTCCTAGGGGATCCAGTCATGTTTTGTCTCCAGCACCATCAGTTTCTCATTAAAAACCTCTACCAGTAAATATTTAAATATTTTAACCAGAAGTGTAGAATCTTATCATGTCCTGGTGCCTTCCTGCTGTTTAGTTTTTGCAGTATCTGAGCTACTTCCGTTACTATGGTCTCCTATGATTGCTCAGATGCTGTGTTCATTGTTTTGAACAATTTCATCCGTGATTATTTCTTCACTGCACATACTCCTCCCCAGAATACTGCTACTTCACTTGATGTTCGTGTTCCACTGATTTACGTTTTATTTTTACCAAGTTCTTAATAAAATTGTTTTAAGTTTGAGCTGAAATGTTTGTTTTGTTCAAAGAGCTGTGGTAATTTTTCATACCAATGGATTCTTTACAAGTTAACAAGGATCTCTTATTTCAAGTGTTCTTTGATTTTAGGTACTTTTTTTTTTTTGTTATGTTTCTGTTTCTGTAGTATTTGCCTCTTTACCCATTTTTTAAAACTTGTTCTGTTGTTCATTTCATTAAGGATTGAGAAATCTTTTCTCTGACTTGCTTACTTTTTCTGTATATTTGTTTTCCATGTTTGCTTGAGTTATAATATTCTAAACAATTATCATCATCATCATTATCATCATGCTTTCAAAAGTTTATGCAAGTTTCTACTAAACTACTAGACACACCTTTGTGTTTCTGAGGTGTGTGCAGCATTGTCTTTTGAGAATGTAAAATTATGTTTGTAAACGAAGTACAGTTTGCTTTGTTGTGGGATTTAGTTTGTTATTTCTGGTATTATCATAGTGTTTCATCTATTGTGCAGAGCATGTGCAACGTGAGTCATATTATTTTGTTTGTTGGTGTTTTTGTGTTTCACATGCACTGTGTGATTGGTGTTATTTTAGCGTCTGACAGTAACAGCGTTGTGTTGTGTGAGTTGATGCTGTCCAAATATCACAGAAAGAACCTAGATTTTGGATTGGAACTGATTCTTTCACTGTTAGTGAAATTTTTAAAATAAAACCAGAAAAACATATATGCTTGATTTAAGTAAAAAAGAGCTTAAATAAATCTCGAAGAAAAACAAACAAGCATGCATGCATGGTTCTTGATAGCTTGCTTGTTTTTGTTTGAGATTTATCTGAGATCTTTTTTGCAGAATTCAAACATGCATGTTCTTCAGGTTTATTTTTAAAATTTCACCTACAGAGGAACAGCAATGCATGCATGCATAAATAAATAGATGCACATACGTGCATACATATATTCACACATACGTAACAGCATACATTCATAGATAAACACTGTTTACAAGGCTATCCACTAGAAAAACCATTCTGAGAGTCATATAAAAGATACATTAGAACCAGAATGCATTCACACATTTAAAAATAAGGAATGCTTATAAAATATTCCAGTAAAAACATCAATCTTGTGCAAACATACCAGACTCGATCTTGTTCTATGCGACAAGAAGTAAAATCATGCAATGCTGTAAAGTTCAGCTGCCCGGCAAATTTAAATATAAGTTGTGGAAAAAAAATCTCTGGCAATCTACTATGGAACTTATAGTTCTTGTACTTTGGTCACAAATTCTCATTTATACCTATGGCCAGCATTGCAGTAGACTATGTAACAACAGATTTGCATTAAAGCCAGGAAATGCCAGTGCTTTCCAAGAAGAAAGTTAACTGATTTGCATTCTCTAAATTCAGTTAATTAGTGGTACGGTGAAGATTTGTAAAGTATTCAAGATTTTTTGAGATTCATGCAATGAATATATGCACACAATCACATAAGCATCTGGTATATACACATACATAAAATCAAATGTACATTCACATACATATGTATTAAGGCAATATACACTTGTTACATGATCACAAGTATATCTGGACATAGATGTATGGTCATATAAACTGAAATATTCACATATTTCTGGAAATACCTTGACTAAAACAAAAGAAATTTATAATTCAGTTACTAACTGGCACAAAATCTGCAAAGAAGAACTACAATGTCAAAGAAAATCCTTCATGCACACATGCAAACTTTAATCCTGGAGATTTAATCTTTAAGTTCTTATCAGATTTGAAGCTGGTCACTGGCAATATGAAGAGATACTGATACAATAAAAATTCTACTCATGTGGACATGTCTTAACAATGCAGGAAACCAACATGCCAAAACAAAGATGCTACTCATAATTATGTGGTTGCAAAAGAAATCAGGGTTTAACCAACAGAGGTGCAATGCTATAGATTAACATCACATAAATAGTTTGGATATTCATTCCTACAGCTGGGACAATAGCTGAGGTCAGAAATTAGAGATGGAGATTGATCACATCTTTCACAACTATGATCATAATAGTCTTCCCGTAAGTGATATGTTTACACTTTCAACAACTATTTTCTGTTAGTGGCATGAGGTATAGTCAATAAACATGAGATTATATATTTGATTATATATGTGAGTTAGTTATTTCCATTACAGGTCAATCACATTCTATTATGTATAATTTAACTGAAGATACAGTTGTATCTAATATGATGTATGAAACTTTTTATATTGGTTCCTTAGTTGTATAAATGTTTTTGAAAAGTTGCAAAATGTGTGTTATGAAAGAGGAGGGGATAAAACTCCTCGGCTTAAATGGGACTAAATCCATCAGCTGAAATCATTCAAAACAACTATACTATAAGTAACATAAGGCAACAGTTTCAGGCATATTTCAGACATTGGATTACAGCATGGTATTGAATTTGATTATCAGCATTAATAGCTTATTCCAACAGTGATGCCTCCTCCTATTGTGTTTGAAAAGTTCTGGGCTTTTACTTCTGAGCATATTTGCGAAGCATTTTGTTACTACTGAGCATAATGAGAAGCATTTTGCTTGATTTGACACTTCAAAGAGTAGTGTTTACATTTATATCATGTTAACCATCTTGACAATCATGTTGTGTGTGTATGTATATATATATATATATACACATATATAATGTGTAGTCTCTCCACTATTAATTAATATCCAAATATGTTTTAGAAAATGCTGTAATATTCTCTAGGTATCAGTAATAAAATGAATAGTACTGGTGCAGACAATTTTTATAGCGCTCAAAATGAATTATTTCAGGTGATTTCCATTAGCAAATTCTATTACCAGATTTGTTTGTTGAATCTATAGATTTATAGTATGTAGAGGAAATGTAACTTAAAGGAATTTAGATGTCAAACAAACCTTAGACAAAATATAATTAAAACAAATATTAATTTACAGCAATAACTATGATGATAATGATGATGAACTATAAACAATTTTTTTATCAGTCTAAAACAATAGTCTTCTCCTAACAAATGCACTTATTGATAATGGAAAACCATTTATTATAAATTTAGTCTTAAGAAATGCTTCTTGTAAAACTGAAGACCTATATTATATCACAAAATATATAAACTTGGACTCACACATAAAACTGATTATAAAATAAATAGCATTAGACTCCCATCATATGTTGGTTCATATTCATATACTGCTAACATTGTTGTAACTTCATTTTATTTGAAACTATAGAAGAGATACAAATTGTTGTATATAACTGTCCTAATCTATATGTTAATAGTGTACATATGATATATAATTTGTCTCCTCTTGTGCACACACATCAACTGTGCACATACATGCTAATTTATATAGTTCTATTCTAAGTGAAAATTTTAAAATGGAAACAGTCATTATACCTTCTCACACAAATGACACAATATAAAGCTTGTTATACATTAAAATATTTTAAACACAAATTTAATCATAAAGTTAACTTGTTATTCAAGTATACTCATAGTTAGAACAATAAAATAAATAATGTACAGTTCTTAGTGCAATGAATAATTATAAGAGAAATTATACTCTAAATATGATGCAAAATCTGGTCAAAAAAAATTAGAAGTTGACAATTTTCTATGTAATATTCTCTGAAAGATCAAATGGAAACCTCAAAAAATTAATATGTTCTGTAGTTCTTCGACTTTGAAAAGCCTGTAGAATCGTATTTGCATTTTAACATAACTTTTTTTTCTAATCAAATATAACATAATGTTAAATGTATGCAACAAGGAAAATACATTTGCTTTGTGTGAAGATGTTTCACAAGATCTCACAATTTCAATTATTATATTTTAGAAAATATAATGCAGACATTTTTGGATAATTTGGTGGTGAAAGTAAGCTATGTTCAGATCGTATTATTCTTATGTGTAAACCTGTTCCTTCTTATTTATTTATTTTTTTTGCTAATTTTTATTTTTACTCTTTAAATGGCTACTGAGAGTTACAATAAATTGTCAAAGAATCTTTAGAAAATTTGTTAAAATGAAATATGAATTTGAGAATTTCTAAACAACTCATAAATTTCTACAACTGTTCAGTGAAGCTCAATTTAAGGAGGATTAAAATATCTCAGCAACACTGCATGTGAATGTGTGTGTGTGTGTGTGTGTGTGTGTGTGTGTGTGTGTGT
>NC_068984.1:28832023-28861751 GCF_001194135.2 Octopus bimaculoides
ATATATATATATATATATATATATATATATAGATAGATAGATAGATAGATAGATAGATACGTGTGAGTGATAGGGATTGTGAATCTATGTTGGTAAATATATGCACAGAAGTAATAACACCTGTGTCCATACATGTTTGCATATATCAATCTTTTTGTGTATGCCAATATGTATGTCAATATATATATTTGGAATTATGGGTGTTCATTGTTGGTATGTACATCAGTGTGCAGGCATTGTGTGTTATGTTGATTCAGCAAATATACTTCAGCTAGAATTTGTACAGATATATTGAAATAATAAGCATAAAGATATGGAGATAAGGAAAACCTAGTAAGGAAGCCAAGAGCAAATCAGCTGGAATTCAATTCCCATCTGGTTTGCTTCATATTCTATTTCCTTATTTTCCTAGAATTTATGAATGCCTCTATATTACACATGTGAATATATTACACACATATTCACATACATGTGTGCACGTGCACACAAACACATACACACATGCAAAAGTAAGCACACATATAAATGCAAACTTATGTGTTAACTGAGAATATACATAAACACAAAGGAGTACATAGACATAAATAAAGTGTGAGAAGTAAATGGGATTCATATCCATACTATTTGGAACACCAGAGTATGTTATGATTCAGATCAGGTTGTTTCCATATAAAATATTTCATTCATAAACTTGTACATATAACGATCAGAAACCTTCATAGAAATTTCCTTTCAGCTCAAAAGTTCATAGACAAACAAGAATAAGACAATGTCTTGACAATCATTTAGAACACAGTTAATTCCTTTCTTTGATCTAACACTACTTTTTCTACTACTGTTATATATTACTGCTGCTGCTGCTACTACTACTACTTTCTGCTGTAGTGATCTTGTGATGTACATTCAAGCACCATACAGTTTTAATCGGGTAGCAAACAAAATCTGTCACTTATTTTGACACCATTGCCTGGTCCTTCAGAATCATTAGTGAGTTCACTTTGTTGCAAATATTTAGGTAAAATTTCTTGCCTGGAGTAACTCGCTCCCTTCTTTCTACCACAAGCTTTAGAGGTGCTGAAAATGTTCATGGTCAGTCTTTTAGCTTCTGGTATAATCTCAAGGTATCATCTTAAGCTATGCCAATGTATTTACGAAAGAAGTTTCTTGTCATTCTTCTCCTACCCATTAAGGGTCGTTTCTCTCTGACATAACTTTTTTTCTATGCTGCTTACATATCTGCTATGGTTCTTGAGTTCTACAGTTAACTTTTGCATAACATTGGTTGTTCAGTACCCTCCCCACTGCCACTGCCCTCTTCTTCATCACCATTGCTGGCATTGTTTTAATACCTACTTCTCCCTCAAAGCAAACATCAAACAGAATTGAGGCAACCTGTTTGCTCTTTCTTGACTCAGCAGCTAAGTTAATGTTATTATTATTATTCAAATGTGACGGAATCTAGTTACCAAGTCAAGGAATCTAGTTACCAAGTCAAGGAATCTAGTTACCAAAACCACATGTAATTTCATTTCATTTCAATTACAGCCAGACTCCCCCTACCATTGCAAAATTCTTATGTGATAAATTTAATAATAATAATATGCGATAGTTTTAACATTTAATGATAACAACAATAATTATTATTAAATACTATGGCTTTTCTTCTGAGCGCGTCTAGCTATGTGGTGCATCAAACTTAATTTGTATAAGGCCTGTGCTCAAAGTCCATTCCCAGCATCTGTCGTATATTTAAAAGACATTTTTAAATATCATTCCATTTCTTTGCTGCCATTCATAAATCAACAACTCACTTGTGCTTTCTTGAATCAACAGCTAAGTTATTCAGTTCTATATTCAAGAGATGAGGAATTATTTACATTATTTACATTTGACGGATATTTGTCCTCAACTTGTTTGTTGTTAACACAACGTTTTGGCTGATATACCCTCCAGCCTTCATCAGGTATCTTGGGGAAAAGTAGCAGAAAAGTAGGTAGATAAGGTAATTGAGGTAGTCAGAGTATGTGATAGGGTAATGAAGATGAGACTTACCATAGATAAATTAACAGTTACATTTGTCTCTACCTATGCTCCTCAGTCTGGGCTGACTGATTAGCAGAAGGACCAATTCTATGAGATCCCTTTGCAGACCACCTCAACAACAAATGACAGAAACTTTATTATTGTGGCTGGTGGCTTCAATGAAATGTTGGACAGCACTCCCATGGATTCCAGGGAGTGCTTGGAGGATATGGTTTTGAACCTAGAAATGAGGAGGGAACAAGACCGCTGGAGTTCTGTGATGCAAATGATCTCATGATCTGCAACATTAATTTAAAAAAAAAAAAAAACAGCCAGCCACCTAATCACTTATCAGTCTGGTAAACACATAAGCCAGATTGACTACTTCCTCACCAGGCAACGAGATAGATGGATGCTTAAAAATGCAAAGTCTTTCCCAGATAAAGAATGTACAACCCAATGTAGGTTACTAGTTAGTGCCTTCAGAATTAGAGTTAGAAAGACTCAGAGAAATAAACCAATTTGGAAAAGAAGTCTATGGAAGCTCAAAGACCCAGCAAACAGATAAAAATTTAGAGATTTACTAATGGAAGCTTTTGACAAAGGAAAGGAAAAGTTGGAGACATATAGATTAGAGGACAATTGGAAGTTCCAGTGTGACAATCTACTGAGGGCTACGGACAAAATCTGTGGTTGGTGTAGAGCCCCAGCTAGACCAAAGATGACATGGTAGTGGAGCAAGGAGGTTGACAGTGCTATAAAAGCAAAAAGACAGGCCAGGAAAGACTGGAAAAATGGTGGAAGCAGAGAATATTATCAGGTAGCCAAAAGGGCAGCTAGGCATCAGGTATACATAGCAAAAGGAGTAGCTGAAGGTAAGAGATTTGCAAATGTTCTACAGCATAAGGACCAAAGTCATGGATCACAGTTGGATGCCCTTCCTAACACAGTCCCCATGCTCTCTCGATCTTGCCTTTGATCTTTAGCTCTCCCTCCCTTACACATAAACATTCAGACTTATGGTCAGTTAAAATTGCACTAAAGGTTAAAACTCAGTGTGTATGTGTGCATGTGTGTGTGCATGTATGCATGTGTGTGTGCACATGCAATTATTTGTATATAAAGATGTATGTGTATATTAGTGGCAACTTTAGTTTAACGATTCACTTACACAACTATATTAAAATTTTATTTGTCTTAACTGATATTTTACATTAATTCTAATAATCATATAATATTGGAAAACATTACACAAACAAATTTTCAAAAATCAATTCATTAATAATGTATCGCTACCTAGGAAATTTAAATAATGAATACTTGTGAATCAAAACCAGTAAACTAGACCTAGATTCATATATATAAAAATTATAGCATATTCTAATTAATTATGCCATAAGATCATTGCAGCAGAAATACAAAGTATACAGGCATAGAATTCAATCTTTAACAACATTACTTTCCTTTGCAGAATAACCAATAAGCAAAACATTGACAACTTTGAATTGAGTTACTAAAATTATACCAGGGAACAGAAAAATGAATTCTTAATTTATCTTATTACTAGTATGAAATGCAAGTCATAATCAACTGGGTGAGTCTGACCCATCTTAGCTAAACACATATACTGCAGTAAAATCTAATATTGCAACATATCGGGTAAGACCCAGAAAATTCAATTGGCATTTAATTTGTTGGCCCTCACCAAAATAAAGACTAAAAAAAAAAGTACAAAAGAAAAGATGAAAGACTGAGTCAACCTCAGTGGGATTTGAAATCAGAAGTAACTAAACTCTGTATAAGATTTTGCTTGTCACTATTCCAGTTCTGCCAATCCAACATACTAAATTTACAATCAATAACTGCAAAATAAAAAGCACATATTATGCTTGTTTAACCCTTTCGTTATTAGCCCGGCTGAAACTGCCTCTGGCTCTGTAGTACAAATGTCTTGTTTTCATAAGTTTTGAATTAAAATCTTCCACCAAATCTTAGTTGCAATTTATGTTCCTAACACTAGGTTAATGATAACAAAGTTATTTTAATAAATTCTTTGTTATATTTGAGATAATTGAAAGAAATACCGAACATCTCAAAATAAATACGATAACAAAAGGGTTAAGCACATTTTCATCATTTAATGACCATGTGTCATAGTGGCCTAAGTTGGATGGTTTGACAAGATCCAGCGGGTTCAAAGACTGCATTGTTGCTCCAAATTCTGCTTTGCCATGGTTTCTGCAGGTAGGTGTCATTCCTAACACAAAACACTTTTCACTGCGTGGTTTATTTTTGGGGAACTAGTACTAGTGGATTCACCATGTAGTTTGCAAGACTGAGATTATTTTCAAATGAGGGGAGCTCCAGCAGAGGAGGCATCTTTGTGCTACGTGATGAGAGATTGAAATAAAAGAGAGAGGCCTCAAGTAGAATGGAATTTTTCTGCAGAGGGGCAACATAGATACTCACATTATAGAAGTGAGAGTGGAAGTAACCATGGTGCACCTGAATAGAGATGAAAATAGCAGTGATGGCAGGATGGATCTTCAAGGCACAAGATAAGTAGCAGAGAAGACAGAAGAATAGAGAGTATGGATAGGCAGGGGTTATGAGAGTAAAACATAGTTAGTAATGAGGAATGGACCCAGGGGTGAGTATAATGAATAAACAAGTGTTGAGAGATAAATAAATGTAGTGGGGAAGATATGGAAGAGTAGGTGACAAGTGGTGGTTCAAGGGTGGATGCAGTCAATGGTGTATAAAAGGTGGGGGTTATCAATGATACATGTGGGGTGGGGAGAATAGAAGATGGCTGGCTATGCAAAAAATGGGATGGGGTGGAATCATTAAAAGGATGAGAATAACAAGAGAATGATGAGAGAGAGAGAGAGAGAGAGAGAGGAAGAGAGAGATGATGCAGGTGTGGTGTACAAAGAAAGTAAGAGATGTATGGTAGTAGAGAAGGAGAGATAATTTGGCGGCACAGATGGGTGATCAATATAAAACAAGAGAAAGAGGACAATATTAAGAATGAAGGATAGATATTAAACGGATAGGTTTCAGTTTGTGAGAAAGATAAGTGACATCAGGGAAAAGCTGGTATAGCAAGCAGTTCTGCCCACATTTAATTACAGCAAAAGAATATTGAAGTTAGAAAGATGATAAATGGTTAGAAAGATGATGGATGCCTTGAAGAAGAAATTGGGTGAGCAGCCCAGTTATGTATATATATGTAGATATTTTGCTTCCACTTTATGAGGTCCATGGTCTTGTGATCAGCCTTTATTGTTTCATCCATATCAGCACAATCTTCTTTCTTGCACATTACATCTAATTCCTCTTATGTCCAATCTTTCAATACTTTTGTACTTCTCCATTCATGCACACTTACGTTACACAGCCAACAGATCATGCTTGCATCATTTCTTTCTAACTCCCTTACATTCAAGACTCGTCTCTAATTATTATGCAGAATTGCAGTTCTAACACAAGTTTCATACAATCTTCCCCTCACTGTAAGGGGAAAGATCTTTGTTGCTAGTAGCAGTGGAAGTTCCCAGAACTTTTTCCATTTCTTTCTTAGCCTAGCTATTATACCTTCAGAGCAACCATCTTCCCAACTAATTGAGCATTGCAGGTAAAAATAAGAGCTGTTGATTACTTCTAGTGAGCCATCCCGGCATTTAAGACAATCTATTTCCAGTGTACTCCTTGTATGTACTGCTCTAGTGCATCCATCACATATGACACTTACTTTTTCTGTTTGTCTGTCTTTGATTTCATTACACCTTTTGTGTGTCTTGGATGCAACATATAAGCTTGTACCTTATCCTTTTCTGCATGTCAAGCAAGGCCATTTCTCTGAAGATAACAGGGTCCTGCTTCCTTACTAAAAACCTTAGTCTTTGCTAAGTTTATCTTGAATCCTCTTGATTCTAGGTTTGTATCAATATATGCATAACTTACTTTTCATTAAGCAAAATGTCGATAGTAACTCAGACTTTGTTTTTAGTAAGCAAGGTATGTTAGATGAAAATATTTAATACTTATCTATAAACCACTTGATTAACATATTCTTCTCAATGTTTGGTGCGTATATAGTACCTGAACAACTACACTCTGGTATGAAATCATGAATTCATAAAAGAAAGTAGAACTAAATCAAATCAAAAATTAGATGTACTAATCTTTACAGTGTATTGTTAACTGAATACTAATCTTTAAACAGCTGGTACATGTGAATACAAATAAAGCCATTGTTATTTTGGTATTTATTGATTACATAACATCAAGGCTTGTTGTTGTCTCTTTTAGAAATCTTATAGGAAAACAAAATGCATTGCTGAATGTCATAGAAATACATTACATATAAGAATACATATGTTTGTTTGTATATGTAAAATATTATATAACAAATGCATTTCCATTTATGAAACTTGAAACTCTAAGCTAAGTGCAAAAATCAAAGCTATGTATATATTATATCTTTTGGAGAAAATGTTCTTCCTAAAATCAACAATATAACTTATAAATTTGCAGTAATGTTCATCTATGCAGTTTGACTACATCAAACAAATATGCAATTTTACTATATAAACATACAGCTATGTAAACATTATAATACTACAATTAATATCTAAACTCTTAATTCTTGAGAGGGTCATCAGTCCAATCCCTTAAGCACATAGCCAACATAAGGATTTCATCTTTGTGTTTCTTTTCATCCAACTGCTTTACATATTTTGTGATAATATCTCTAATAAGAATTGATTAACAAAAAATAACTGCAGTCAATAAATACATTAATACAAATTCAATTTAGATGTCTTGGGATATTATAAGACCAAGAGATAAATGTGTCAAAGGAATATTAGCTTGTTATCTATACAAGATCAATAAAATATGTTCTGATGCTACATAAGGTGAAGAAGATAAATATCTTTAAAGATCCTCAAAGTTCAAGTAGATTTCATATGGAAGTATCATCATAATTATCATCATCATCATCTGCAGATCATAGACTATATCACTATAAAATATTCATTTCATTTCAAGAAACCACTGATAGTCATGATGGATACATTCAGAAAAATGGAAGTAAACTTAAGACTAATGCAATTATTTATACAGAAGTCACTAAGCTGTGCCATTAGGTTAATCGTTTTGGATCACATTAACTTTATAAACACCACTGATAATAGTCTATGTGAAAATAGTAAGACCACAACAGATAAATGATAACAAAGAAACAAAGATGTAGGTTAGAAGACATTAGTGGAGTAGAAAAAAAAAAACTGTAATAGCTGAATTTGCTACAAAGTGGAGAGTTTGTTTATTCAGTCACTTAGAAAATGAAAAATATATAAGTGTTTAGTAAATAGTATAGTGAATGCAGAATGGAGTATATCAATGGTACATGTCATTCAAGGAAACTTAGATATAACAAGATCAAAAAAAGATTAGGTTAATACAGCTCGAGATTCAAATGCAAAGTAAAATGAATGCTGCAAAGTCAAAGTAACATTATTCTGGTAGGTTTAAAGTGATTCAAGTGAAGCATATCACTGTCTCTTCGACTTTGCAAAGATGCAAAACAAAGTGAATGCCAGTATGAAATGAACTTAGAAATTGTGGCATCAGAAAATCATTATGTATAAACTCAATTTTTCAACACTGTATCATATAAATATTAAACCAGAGAACAGTGTTTCTCGTTTGTTTTTAAGAGTAAATAAATGAGAAATGAATTTTGAAATTTGGGCAATAATTTGAAGTGATTTTATTCAGTGATAGATGCTGGTGAAGCATAAATTTGTTAAACAACCTAAGGAAGAAGAAAGTTGTCACATAAATTCACCATTATTATTTCACATGAGCATTTGTAAAACACAATTACTGTAGATTAAGCTCATTTGCTTCAAATATACCTCAATTACTAATATTTTGATATTTCTTCTTTTTTTCATTTGTTACTGACTTATAATCATTTCATAAAATAAAGGTATGTTATATCCCTGTATACTCACAATGCCCCCACCTCCACACAGATAGAATATATACATGTATGCATGTGTATAACGACTGTGACTGATGTGTGGGTATACCATTTGAGATTTTCATCATGAGATGTGATGTGGTGGCTGGTGTTAGACTTCCTGATGCAGCTTTTTATTTCCAATAAGAATTTATTATTTGTTTGGGGGATTTATGTTCAATACATGTGTTTGTTTGTCTTTGTTTAGTTTCTTAGTGAGATGTTGTATGAGATGCTGACATGCCAAGACTACCCACCTGATTTCTACTTGTCTTCTGAAATATACTGTTTAGATTTTCTTATTTCATTTTGTTTATAAACTGCAGTACATATATAGGGGACCCAGGTATTATTAAATTCTGAAAAACTGAAACTGTCTTTTGATGGAAGTGAGTGATCATCTCAAAAATTACACAAGCGATTTTTTTCTTTTGATCAGTGAAGTCCTAGTTTGTAGTGATAGATTTGGTAAGTATGGAGAAATATGTAGGTATGTTGATATGGGTTGTTAAGGACATAATTAAAATTGAAATATCTGTTGTGTCATCATACACACACCTGTGTGTGTGTATATATATATATATATATATATACATATATATATACATATATATATATATACACACACACACATCTGAAACCAGAATAAAACAGGAGAATTAGTTTATCTATTTATTGCCCAGGCAATTCTTATTCTAGCAGCTACGCTCTCAGAGCATCCACCTCCACTATAGACTTGGTTGTCTAGGTAGCAGAAGCTATCAACTACTTCTAGTTTTACCCCCTGCCATGTGATGGAATCTGTACATCTTTGGTGTTTATTGTCCCTGTGCATCTACCACACACAAAAACGACCTTCCCAGCTAACCTATCCTGCTCTTGGATATACACTCTGTAAGTTATTCAAATGAATATAATCCCCCTCCTCCCCAAAATAACAGATACTTAATTATGTCTAATACTTAATTGGAATTTGGATATACATGGATTGACATGGAGCTCTAAGCACTGGTTAATGATTATGCTTTCTCATTTGAAATAACAAATCTTATATACACATATATGTATATAAATGTATATGTATACACGTATACACAATATATATTATCATCACCATCATCATCATGTTTTAATGTCCACTGTTCTACACTTGCATGGCTCAGATGAAATTTGTTAAGGTAGATTTTCCAAGTTCGGATGCTCTTCCTTTACCAACTCTCACCTGTTTCCAAGCAATGTAGTCCATCGAAACAACAGACAGGGCAGGCATAGTTATGCAGTAAGCTGAAATGAAAAACACTCTTTGAATGAGCTCACGCAATATGTCAAGACATGTCAAGAAGCTTGGACATGCTATCTGCTTTTGATTGTAAGGAAAAGACACCACCAATATTGTTGTTTACAATCAGAAAAACACACGTGAAAATGAGTGGAAATACACAGCGAAATTTGTCAAGGTAGATCTTCTAAAGTCAGATGTTCTTTCTTTACCAACTCTCACCAGTTTCTATGCATATACACATCACCATCATCATTTGAATGTTAATCTTTTCCCATTTGCATGGGTTACATGAAATTTTTTAATGCAGATTTCCCATTGCCTACTCTCACCTGTTTCCATACAAGGTAATATTTCTCCATGTACAGACATGTATGTATATATGGAAGAGTAGAAATGAATGACACTGCTTATACAACATTGAAGCTCCTTTACAATCACCACACAATATCAAGACAGTGAGTCACAAACTGACACTTACAACCTCCATACATAACCATACATATACAAGGCTTTTTTTTTTTCAGTTTCTATCTATCAAATTCACTCACAAGGCTTTTCATTCAGGCCAAGGCTATAGCAGCAGGCACTTGAACAAGGAATGATACAGTGGGATTGAACAAAGTACCAAGTTCACACAGCCATGCCTTTAGATATACTGCAAACTTTTACAGCCTCTCTTTACTAATTTCATTGAAAGTGTATTGGCTGACTTACAGCACTAGTACAGAATGCCAGCTGACAACATTTATGCAATGGGAAGGCACCCCTTATCATGTTTCTGAAACAAACTTCTTTACCATACAAAGTATTGAGGTTGGGTGGACAAATGAATGGACAGACAGATAAATAAACACTCAGATAAAAGTTGGGTAGATAGACAGTGCAATAGAAAGATAAAAATTTTAGTGTATGAAGATATAAAATTTATCAAGTAAAATTACTGAGTTTATTATACAAACAATGATAGAAGCAGCATTATAATCTGGTTTACATGTAAAATGTGACCCTGGGCACATTTCTCTTGTCATTATCAATAATGTGTGTGTGTGCGTGTGCGTGTGTGCGTGTGTGTGTGTGTGTGTGTGGAGCTTGTGATCACCAACTCACACATATTTCTTACACAACTATGCATTTATATTCTTCACATGAGTTAAAATCTTTCTTCTGCTCTCTCCCTCTCTCTTTGTCTTTACCCTTCTTTCTCTTACAATGTTTGGTCGTCTTTCTCTCTGCTTCATTGTCTTTCTGATCTTCCCTCTTTTCCTCCTCTTCCAAGCCTTGCAATCTTTCCCTATCTACCTATCTATTTATCTAACTCTGTCTTTCTCTCAATTTCTCTAATTCCCTACTCCACCCACTTCCTTTCTCAAAATGTAATTCTTCCTCATTTCCCATTTCTTGTCTGTTTTCATCTTTTTGAACTGGGTTTTCTTCTAGAGCACATTATTTTCTGTATCACTATCCACTATCTCACTTCCTTTTCTGTTCAATGGCTATTGTTTGAACAACTATGCAATTTCTTACTTTTTGGATGGATGAATGGATGGATGGATGGATGGATGTGTGGATAGATGGATGAATAAACAGAGAAACAAATAAAAAAAGTCATAGAGACGCTAAATAGGAGAAGATGTAAAAGTCAGAGTGAAATAGCATCAATATTTTACTGGAAGAAGAATAAAGTATAATAATAGGTCTGCTCTGTACACTACAAGAAGACAGCGCATGAGAAATTTTCCAACATTACAGTGAATATTGAAACCTAAAATCAATACCAACATCCTAATTACAGATGTGTCAAGGGAAATATTAAAAAAAAAATACAAAATTCAACAGCAAAAATAAAGACAACTTTACAATTTAAATAGGTAAATATAGAGTATTATGCAGTTAAACTACTTATTTTTAGTTTTATTTCATCATTGCAACGTAAGTGTGTGAGGTAGTTTATTTGGGAAACTTACTGAACTATAAATTGGTTTGCTAAAGTATCTTTAATACATGTGGATAGACGAGAAGATATAGTTGGTGAGACAATACAGGTGAACTGAAAGATAAATCTAAAAGAGATGAAGAGGAATATAACAGATAAAGATAGAAGCTGTGCACATGCACGTGCATGTGCACACATACATATTCAAATGCTACTGTTAGTCAACAAATGACAAATACTCAATACATGTTACAGAGTATATTGTTTCTTTAGCCTGAAGCCCTTTGCAGGTAATTCAAGTTTCTTACAACTACAATCTTCAGGTAAGAATCATCATCATCATCATTTAATGTCAGTTTGCCACACTGGCATGTGGTCGATAGTTTGGCAGGAGATGGTAAATCACAAGACTGTGCCAAGTTTTACTGTTTGCTTTCAGCATGGTTTCTGAGGCTAAAAGCCCGTTCTAATGTCAACCATGTTACAGAGTGTACTAATTGCTTTTTATGTAGCACCTGCAACTTTGATGTCAACAAGTAATTTGCAAGACAACACTCCTCAACTGAGGTGGCTTTGTGCTAGGTGATGAGGGTCTAGAAAATGAATAGAGGAACAAAAATAGGTGTCTTGCAGTAAAAGAGATACATGGCTACTGAAAATGGAGAGAGAGAAGACGGTGATGGGGAGGGTACACTCAAGTTACAAAAAAGGTGTGTATTAGTGGAACCAAGGATTGGTTAGTGTGAGTGGGTGGGTAAGTTCACAAGATTGTGGAAGAGAAATGGGAGTTGGGAGGGAAGGAAGGAATGTAGTGAGTGGACATAAATAGGTGTTTGTGTTAGGAGGGTATATTGTGAAGAAGAGACAAAGCAGGGAGGTTTGTGAAGGTGTGAAAAAAAACAGAGAGATAGAGGGAAGAGGAATATAGTGAATGATGAATCTGAGTGGAGGAATAAGGGCGGTGTTAGGAAGCTGGGTTGTGGGGGGAAAGGTTTGTCAAGGATAGATTTTGTGCAGGGGCCTGGACATAAATGACATATCTTTATGGCTTCAATTTTCTTAGCTGAATGGGTCTTCTCAAGCAAATTGCCAAACATAGCAGTCCATTATCAACTTGTCAAACATCAAAAGTGATTTCAAATACGTTGATTGCAATTTTTATTGGCTGCATTTTTTTAATGTTGTTTTAATACATCATTGTTTGTAGTTGTGATTTCATTTGCCAATTCATTGGTAGTTGTTGTCACCAGTCAGCTTCACACTTGTATATTAATTTTAATGTTTCTGTCAAAGCATTTTGAGGATTTAAGGAAAAATAATATAAAAATATAAAGTGAGCAATAATAAACAGCCACCCTTATGCAGATGTTTCTGAATCATGCTCCCTGTAGACAACAGAGGAATATTATATAATTATCAATAAAAGTTATGCTTATTCAAAGAAACAATGAGGTTATATCATATTGCTGACACAAGAATAAATTCACTTTAAGAAATGATTTTAAATGCAAACAGGGTAAACACCAGAGGATGCAAAACTGAAGAAATAGTTGTGGAGACACAACACTGCCAACACCATTGAAATAACAAAATAATCCAAAAGAAAGAATGATATTTAGAGACATCAAATTTATAACAAGCATATTCTAAAACATCTTTAAAAACTTCAAACCTAATTAACAGTTTCAGAGAGAGAATAAGAACTTTTACCAAAGCAGTATATTAATGATACAATCAGTAGGAAGATACAAAACAACTACTGAACCAACCAATGGATAAGTAATAAATAGATTTAAAAGGTTTAGGAAAATACAATGCAATTATGTAATATAAATGTTGAGAAAGAAAGAAAACTGAATGAGCCAATGGTAAACAATATAATAACTTCAGAACACCTGGGTATGAAAAACAATATAGAGATAAACAAGGGTGACACTGATCAATGACAAATACAACCCAATGAACCTGAATGAAAGGACAACACCCTTTAAGAACCCCATAAGAAAGCAAAATTAGAAAAAAGTAAATGAATATGATAGGTTCAGGCAAAAGAATGAACTACCGGTAGAGAATTATGAAAAGATCCAGAATATATACAAAAGGATTAAGGATATGTCAGCTTTGTACAATGGAGAAGCAGATATATTGGATAAGTTGAAGAACGTTGGCAACTGTTTTTTTTATTACTTTCCCACAGGTTGTCATATATGAGCCAATCAACTGGAAAATCTTACTTACACCAGCATAATACTTGCCTAAGACAACCCTTACCCACGTGTATACTGAGCATTCTCCACTAGAAATAAATACACACATAACACACATTGAAGATACACTCAGAATGATTTTAACATTTCCAAATCAGTCATCACAAAAATGAAGAATGACAAAAAAATAGAAAAAGGGAGAGAAACAACAAATTCTCTACTTGACAGACATAAGTACAAAAGCAATATAAACATGGCAATTCCTAGAAATTTACATGAAAAATTTAATAATTATAACTCAACTGAGAAATAGGCAAATTATTCCCTGCTACCACTATTTCTTCCTATTTGTTATCCTTCCATGTTTTTTTTCACAAGTATATATACTTGTTGTACCCATCAAAATAGAAAGAGGTAAGTCTACATTTCAGATGAAGTGCGGATAGGCACACAGCCATGAAACTTAAGTTGTGTGTTTGTGCACACACATGTGCATGTGTGTACATATAATACACACAAACATTGGATTAGTTAAGTTTCAAATATCAAAGTAGGGAGCACTCAATATAATGAGTATTATTTTTTTACAATTATAGAACACTTGTCAATCCATGTTAACATTTGTTTCAAAACTATTTGTATGCTAAAGTATATATCTAAAGACAATGACTCACTCTCACCATCAAGGTGTTTTGTCAATGTTCCTGTGAAAACACACATATGTGAAGAGAAATACCCAACTTAGAGCATTCTTGAAATTGATAATAACATTGATTTACAAGAGTTCCATAATTATTACAGATATACATACAAATATATATATATATATATAGAGAGAGAGAGAGAGAAATGCACATACTCACCATATAAATACAGAGACACACTAATACTTGTATACATAAATACAATTATCTATGGATGCACACACCTAACTATATAAATATATACATACACTCACACACATATACATATACACATGTATGCAAGTATATGTAGATGTGTATATGTACACACACACTCATACAAGCCCATGTATATATGCTTTTACTGATTCAGTTATTGGACTACAGCCATAAACACATACTGATTGGTTGATTAAGCAATTGATGTCAGTGATTATATACTATAAATATGACAAGTTTGTTAGTATATTACCGTTATTTAATTAAACGTCTGTGTCCATTTAAAGAATTATTCAGGACAGGAGTAATCTATATTTTGCCAGGTCAATTCATTAAAAAGAGAATGCAATTTTAACAAAATGGGGTAATATATTCTTCTATAGGATTACCGCACAGACTTAAGACCAAATAAATTCTTACACTCTCTTTGTCTCTCACAGACAGTAAAATTGAATAATTAAGACCAGAGAATCATAAATATGGAAACTACTTCAAAAGAGAGTTTTCAAAGACATATGCTTTGGGTAACATAATATTTTCTGGAAATATCCTCACACAGATGTAATAAACTGAGATTTTCTTAAAAGAATTATTAACTTGACAAAATGAAAAGATTTGACAAGAGAAATTACACTTTGTTTTTGGTTGTGTGAGTGAATTATTCAAAAGATATATATTTTTATATACATGAGAAGTTATGTTTAAACTGAAGAAGAGTGTACTTTAATTTTGGTTTTACTGGGGGAATATTACACTCTGTATCAAAGTCTGAAAGCTGTTAAATTTGCTCTTCTAAGGTTTGTGGCCAATTTGTAATAAAGCCATGTATCATAATACAAAATATTTATGCACAACACAGGATAAATCAGAATTACTACAGTAATTTTAGAAATCGTAAGCCTTATAGCATATCAATAAGTACATGAACATACTCATTCTATACTATTGAAATATGAAAAAAAAACAAAAAAAAAACACAAAAAAACTAAAGTGGATTTCCAAATGCACAATACAGCATAAATCAAAAGAATTTTTTTAATATTATATAAAAAATAAGCTTCATTGTTTGTTAAATCAGAATAAAAATATAAGCACATTCGTTTGATACTATTAGCATGGAAAAAAAAATGAAGTTTCCTAACAGACTATTTCACAATTTGTTGATCTTTCCTCAGAGGATGTACCCATCTTTTCCCAATCAAATGGAATAATTAAGATTGGTGAGTCTTAAATATTGAAACCACTTAAAAATAAAAGCTTTCTATTCCTATAAACACAGTTTTGAGAGATAAATATTTTGGCCAATATAATACTTGTCTATAGTTAAATACACTAAACGTAAGAATGTGAAATTTTCAAAAAATATTTACCAAGTTTATGAAAGCAGAAAAGTTAACTGTTGAAACTGAAGTGGGTTGTCTGTCTAGAGAATTATTCAAATAAAGATATATATTCCTCCAATATGTAAATATTTGACATACAAGAAGGGTATGATTTAACTTTGGTTTTGCTGAAGAAGTATCAGACTCAACATCAAAATCTAGAAGTTTTATCTGCATTTCAAGAACTCATGTCCAATAGTGATTATGATCATGTAGCATAGTATGAAATATTTATGCCCAACACAATATAAATCAGAACTGGGGTAATTTTAGATATTATAAAACCTATTCACTCAACAGTACTGAAATGGGGAAAATGAGGGGAGTCTTTTGCCAAAATATTTCATTGTTTGTTGACCACTCCTCAGAAAACATACCTATTTTCCTTCCTCAACGACAAGCAAGAAATAACTGCTTTTAAGTAGTTACAAATTGCTGTAGTACATTAGTGCATAGCTTAATTTGCACACTTGTGTTTTTGACAGCTCATCATTAATGTGTTTACATTCATTTTCTTACTTAACTTACAGTGAGACTTTGAAATATTAAAATTTACTTCAATTCTTCTGATTATGTTGTGCTGTGCATAAATAGCTAATGACAAACTACAAAAAAAAAAAAAATACACAAAAGTGCAAATTGCACTATCCAGTCATGTTCTCACCTAATAAATGACTACTTTATAAGCAGCTGATCTATACAACTTAAGAGTTGACTTTAAGCTTAACCACAACTGAACAGAACTACCATACTTAAAATATGTGAAAGTTTTAAAATAATGTTGGATATTCTAAAAACTATTAATTCAAGCTGTCTAAAATTCAAGCTGGAAAATGTTACATAAAAATAACACAATGAGTAGCTCATTCATTATATCACCCATTAGAGTTAATATCAGTATATTCATCACAGAACACATCTCCAAAGTGAAATATGTATCTTAAAATATTATGGACTGATCATTGCTATTATGGAAATAGTTATCAAACTTTACTTTGCTTTTGTATCTGGTTTGCAAGCTTCTTTATGTGAATATGTGTGTTGAAACAATTTTTTTGTGGTTAGAAAGAGTCATTATGCCAATATTATTAACACATGCACTGGTTCAAGGACAAATAGTAAAGGAGCAGAATTGAACCAGTGTGTGTGTTAACAATATTGCATAATGACTCTCTTGAGACAACAAATTTATCAGAATTTATACTGAGGATATGGTTTCAGTTTCAGGCTTTACACTTATATTGTTGCTTAGTCAATTCTTAGCAGAAAATTTAATATGGAAATAATTGCAAAAATATATCCTTACCATTAAAGCTATCAGAAATCACAAATCCGTCTGTAAAAGACAAAAATAAATATCGTTAAAAACATTATCTATGTTACATTACATATTAATTTTAAAACAAGTAGTAAGAATAATTTTTTTCTTAATTTTTATGGGTTGGGAAGGCAGGCATCATTGCCTCTCTTCTGTTGTTATTTTCTAGTTTGTATCAGTTTTTTATTTTCATTTCTTCAATAAACTAAGTCTTGCATTATTGTGCATGATGGATTGTTATCTCCCCCCGCTTTTTTTTTTTAGACAGCAAAGAACTGGTATGTTAGCATTAAAGTAGGATAGGTAGATGTTAAATAACTTTAACAAATTTGAGCAAGTCAAACTTACATAAGTAAGATATAAGTAGTAGTGAACCCAAAACATATGATTATATAATTTAAGCCTATCTGGTCTAGCACCAACAGGAATGTGATTGTTGTTAGATCACAAATCATTCAAGCAATCAGAAAGACCAACGAGATCCAAATAGTGACAAACCTATCATTGATGCAAAAAGCAGTAAATTTTTATCCTTTCACCCGCATGATTTTCACTAATAAAAGAAAAAGCTCAGATTTTTTGGCGTGGAATCAAGTACCCTGATCTCCTAATATGCTGCAAACTCCTTATTTTTGTTCAAAAAAGGGGGAGGGGCCCCCATATCCAGGAATCATTGGGATCTTTTTTTTTCCCCTTTGGCTGAATTCCAGTGACCTCCTAATATGCTACAAAACTCCTTTGGGGAATCTGGAAAATGAAGTGGGGTGGGCAAGAAAGGCCCCATCATCGCAAATACTGTGTGAAACTAAAGAGAAAAGAAATAGACAAAGTAAAATCCCAACAATGGCTGAGAAGCTCAGGACTCAAAGCAGAGACTGAAGGATTTTTAATTGCAGCATGAGATCAAAACCTTACCACCAGAAATTACCAAAAACATGTACTGAAAAGAAATATGAGTAACTGCAGAATATGTGCAGACGGAGAAGAAACAGTAAATCACATTGTCTCTAGCTGCCTAGTCCTGGCTAAGAAGGGATATATTCACAGACATGACATAGTTGGGACCCATATACGTGGGAAGGTATGCCAACACTATGGAAAAAACCACAGAAAAACGATGGTAAAGGCACATGCCAGAAAAAGTCACAGAAAATGAGAAAGCAACCATACTCTGGGATATGCCAATACACATAGATAGAGAAATTAAGGCTAATATGCTAGACATAGTTATCAGAGATCATCAAGCAAAAAAAAAAATGTTTTCTAATCGAAGTATCAATACCAACAGATGACAATGTTTCTCTAAAAGAAATGGGCAAACTTTCAAAATACAAAGATCTGGAAATAGAGGTAACTTGAATGTCGAGTCTAAAAAACATAAACAATTCTTATCATAGTAGGTGCATTAGGTATGATAAAAAAATATATTCAAATACATAGTAAAAACACCAGGATTAACGAGTATACATGACATACAGAAAATAGCACTACTAGGCACTGCACACATCCTACATAACACACTTTCAATACAGTAAAAATAAGAGCATTACAACAAACCACAGCACATACCCATGTCACACAGAGCTGCGCTCAATAGTGCAGTGAAAGCACACAATAAAAATAAGAATACTGAATGATAATAATAATAAACAGCTAAATACAGTAGATGCAAGAATCAATATATATGAAATAGGGACAATCTCTGTTAAAAGGAAATGTTACTAGCCTTCATTTATGTCCTGAACCTATTGAAAGGATGGCAAGTTTTTATTATCTATTTTAATAGTATATAAACAGTTACAGATCAAAGGAAGCATAGTTATTTCACAGGTTCTTTTACGGTAAAACAAATATTTTCATACAGCTAAATCAGTATGTTGCATGGCAGTACATGTCATGATATTCCTTTCTAAACAAATATTTGGAATCATCTAATTGACTATTCATTTGTTTTCATCTGGGGATTTATTTAAGGTTACTGCTTCAGCTAAGTGTTGTTCATGAAGGGCATAACAAGAATAAAAAGAAGCCATACACCAATTACAATATCATGCCCTAATACACTTTCACACTCAAGGGACAGATTTCCTAAGTAAATATAAGAAAAGGATATTAAATGAAAAAGAACAAGACATTACAAATATTCTATGAAGAGGGAAAATAAAACATCAATCCAAGAAGGAATATTTCCCCAAATATATTTTATATTTAGAAAGTATTTGTGTGTTATTTTTTCAATGCATATTTTTACTGATACAGAAGAAAATAATTCATCCATTTTATAAGAATAATAGATATAGATATAAATTTCTTTTCCAAACGTAATATAGTTGTATTGCCTAAAAACATGTCAGACCATTTGTGTTAACCACATACAACCTTTGCAGATTATATTAAATCTTCTAAATTTACAGCAAGGTTGAAGCGTAACACTTCAAATCTCAATCATTTATTAAATAGTTTTCTTTAAACAAGGTTAGTGCTAAGATCAGCTTTAAACAAGGTTACAGCTAAGATCAGCCACTCCTTTCTTCACCTGATGGATTGTCACTAAAATATCACAGCTTCACTGTGATCTTATCAGAAATAAAAGCAGAGAAAGTGTGTTGAAATGCTTTTGTATAATAAATTATGCAATAAGTGCTATTATACATGACACTATTTTTATATTTTGTTGACAGTCTCAGAATGAAAAATAAAATGGAAAAAACCCCCCAGAACTTATGTGATTCCAGATCATTTTTATAAGCATTTCTCACAAAAGCTAAGATCATTTTCCTTTTAGATCTGACATTCGCGATGTAAAAGGTAAGCTATATTAACTTTGAATCTGAAACTGAAAGAAACATTTCAAAATGTTCAATACAAAAATAGAATATCGATTTCTTACATTACCACAAAGGTATGAGAAGAGTATATTTATTTCACTCAACTTCATGATATTATTGGCACTTATATGATTCATCCAAGAAAGATAAAATTCAAAGCTGATCCAGCCATATTTGATCACAGGTTTAATGTAAGGTGAAGGTAAAATTTTTCAAGGCATTCTATCCACATAACACCTTTACTTTTGACAAGTCATTACTCTAAGTAAAATAGAAAATTAAAGATACGCACGTTTTGTTTTTAGCACTAAAATATGTCTATTCAGAAAGTTGCCATTTATCACAAATCATTTGTATATATATCTTTGTGATAATATATATTTAAGTGAGATACAAACATTATCCATGTCATTTAGATAATAATAATAATAATAATAATAATAATAATAATAATAATAATAATAATAATAATAATTAGAAGAAGAAGAAGAAGAAGAAGAAGAAGAAGAAGAAAAAGAAGAATCCTTACTATAGGTACAAGGCCTGGATTTTAGGGAAGGGGAGCAAGTCAATTACATCGACCCCAGTGCTTAAAAGGTAGTTATTTTACTGACCCCAAAAGGATGAAAGGCAAAGTTGGCTACAACGAAATTTGAATGTAAAACATGAAGATAGACAAAAGACACAGCTAAGCATTATGTCTGACATACCAACAATTCTGCCAACTCACTGACATAATAATAATAATAATAATAATAATAATAATATTTCCAAGTAGCAATTCAAATTTTCTCATCAATACATACATATATGCGTGTGTGTGTGTATTTATATATATATATATATATATATATATATATTTATATATATATATGATGGACTCTCCCATTAAAGATGATGTATGAACATTCAGCTTTTTACAAACAATCTGCACAAATGATTTGTTTATAGGCTCACTCTCTCCATCAAATTGACCTTCTCTGAACAGGTGCATGGTGTACCACACATCAGGTGCCAAAGTGATCGCAGAGCAATGTCAGATGAAGTGTTTTGCTCAAGAACACAATGTGCCACCTGGTCTAGGAATTGAAATCACAATTGCTAGATCATGAGTGCAACTCCCTAACCACTAAGTCATGCACCTCACTATATATATATATATATATACTGTACAGAGACCTGCAAGAGTATTTTGATTACTAGCTTAAAGAAACTAGTCCTGTATCAAAAAGCTTAAAATCTTAATTCAATAAATATAGGTCAATATAACAAGTATTAGACTGAAAAATGCTTTGGGGTCTAGATGATCATAGTCTAATGAGTGAAACTTGTAAAATATATGTACTGCATTCTTCATCAGTCTCAACAATCAGCATCGTGTTGTTCAACCAACCAAATTTCTACTCATGAATTTAATATGGAAGTGACTGAGAAATCCACTGAAATGTGTAAATTTCATACAGTTCTTAGACTGAGTGAGTGTGGCACAAAGTGTCAAAGCTGAACCATCTAGTTACTTGTAGACTGCACAGGAAAAAAAATAAAGAGGAAAAAGGTGAAGGACTGATGTAACATGGCCTCAATGAAGTTGTGGTCAATGTTAAAAAAATGCCAAGAGACAGAACAATTGTCACAGAGTATATCTCTTCAGTACATACACTCATAATGAAAACAACCAACAAATTATCTCATTCTTTACATACATTTTCGTAACACCTTAGTGGTAGCAATTGCTTGTTTAGTTATGTAAAGATATTGAAAACTGCCAATAAGTAATTATTGAAAACTGCCAATAAGTAATTACTCGGACTATGACAACCTAACCAACCTACACTCACAAATGTAAAAAATGATAAATGAAATAATTAAATCAATTGTTACTTAATAACTGTGTGTGTATGTGTGTGTGTGTGTGTGTGTGCGCGCACATGCACGCATCATGCTTCCTTATAGTGAGCATCAACCAAAGTCAGCTCCCTGCAGTGGGACTGAACCTGAAACCATATGGTTGGGAAGCAAACTTAATAATATACCATATATAATTTTAAAGGAACGATTTTTAAAAAAAAATTTGGTACAAAGTTAGCAATTTTGAGGGGTGGGAGCAAGTCAATTACATCGACCCAGTACATAACTGGTACTTATTTTATAGGCTCTGAAAGGATGAAAGAAAAAGTCAACCTCAGGGAAATACTTCTAATTCATTATGATCTGAGTCCAAAGCATTCTTTCTGACACCAACAATTCTTCCAGATTGCAACTTTAAGGAACTAATTGTAGTTAACAGGAGTTTTTTCATGTTCCAGATTGTGGCTCATCTAACAAGGAAGCCACTATTTCTGAGCGCTTTCCTATTATCAGACATAGTATGAATAACAACAACTATTAAATATCCAATTAAAAATTACATATGTTACTTAGTATAGTTGTCCTTCCATATGCCATTTCTTATTCCTTTTTAGAAGAGATATGACAAGTATATTTTATATTTCTCTCCAGAGTATCATTCACTTTGCTTTTCTCTTTTTTACCAAATCCTATATTTCTAAAAACAAAAATAAATATAAAATTGAAGTTCTGAATGACTGACTTAGCAACAAGAAGGCACATACACATGCAGAGCATTACTTTCCTCCAATGAACATTCAGCTGAAAGTAATCAAATATGAATAAGTTTTATTGATTTTCAAGTTATTTTCCTTCCATTGTCAAGTTAAATTCAAATCACTGTTCTGTTGAGCATCTCTACAGCTATGGAGGTAACTGGCACTTTATATATTAGTTTTTAATTCCACAAGCTCAAATCTATTGTTGAATGGAAATAATAAAAGAAAATATTTTGTGCATGCGCATACACACACTCTCGCTGACACATATGCACATATCTACACACACATACACACACATACATGTGTGTGTGTGTGCGTGTGTGCGTGTATGCACGTGTGTGTGTGTTGAGACATTTCAATTTTAGTAATAATATCCAAAAGCAATTATCTTTAAGCAGACAGTTTTCAGCAGTTTCCATCTCTTGCATAGAAGCTACAAACTTATGTTTTCATTTTCATTGATATCTTAATAAAGTATGCATACATTTATACATGTATGAAATAAACATATCCTACTAGCCAATATTGTTGGTTAAAATAATACTACTTTTGTTCTGCTAATACATAAGGCATCTGATATTTTTTAACTCATAAAGGATGAATCCTATCCTTGCGTACACACATGCTATATGTATATATATATATGAATATATGTATATATATGTATATATGTATATATGTATATATGTATATATATGTATATATATATATGAAAGTAGCCGAGTATCTGCTGCTACAGAAATCATTTTCTTCTTTGTCCCTCACTTTTTTTTTTTCTTTTTTCACCGCTATCACTCCACACAATATTTTAGAAAAGAAATCTTCTGAAAAGATAATCACTGCCAGGATAATATAATACTGAAAAAAAAAAAAACACAATTTAGTATAAATCTATCTATAGAGAAAATATGAGAGATGAATATTATTTGGATAAAAATACAAATAACAAACATTGATACCAAATGATGAAGAAAATTTTCTGAAATTATTCTCCACAAGTATCAATTCTACAAAACTGTTCATAATTCCACAAAACATTGCATAATATAGTTTACAAAGTGAAATCAAGAAAATAAGATCATCTTCGTAGCATAATTGCTATATTTTTTTTTATCCATATAGTTGGTTTTTAGCATAATAAGTAAAAGTTCCTTTAATGTTTCTGAGTAATTTAGTAAAAAGAAAGTAATTCTAAAATATTAGCAAGCTTATTTCAATATGACAGTCTTAAATTAAGTTTCCAGATTTATGATAGGCAAATGTTAATCAATTTCTCAGTCTTGACATTAGGTTTAAGTCTTGAATGAAAATGTGATAATACAATTTGAATTATTTTTGTTCTAAGCATTGTAAAACTAAGTGCAAGTACAATATATCTTTACATATAATACTTGCACTTACTTTTTACATTCTAATATTGCACATGGCTTTAAAATAATCAGGATATAATACTCTTGTACATTGACATGCAAATCTATCATCAAAACTGCCCATCTATGAACACTATCCATCATATATCTCTTCAATCAGCAGTTCTTTTCTGAAGCTAGCACTACCAAAGAATTCTCTGACAAACATCCTATATATTCTGGCGAGCTCCAAGATTTGGTTCTCTCTGTAACACTCTTTTGTTTTATGGAAATATGACTTAATGCCAACAATGTCCACTCTTAAGTAGATAATGCCGTATTTAAAACATCACTAATTTTCAACACCTAAGCATCACCCATGTACAATATAGACACACCAAATCTACACCAATTTCATGGATAGTGACCTCAGAAACATCCTCCATTTAAGTATACTAGGCTTATATGCTTTAACAGTAGTAAAAAAGAAAAAAACACAAGTACCACACATTTGAAGAAAACTTCACAGCACTTCCCCCTCCTGAAATATGATCAACATGCTAATTAAGCCATCATAATTGCTCCAAATGTTAGGGCCTCACAATCACCAAGAATCTCATCTGAGGAATAAACATTTTTAACAGAGTAAATACCTGAGTCTCAACGACTAGCCTTTTCCTTGAGAGCCCCCAAAATACTCCAGCCTTTATTAACTACTGACTATTTATAGAAAGCTCAATCGAGACACACAACTAAGAGCTGATACCACATCTGGAAGAGTGTGGCACCTATACACAAGGACAACCTCGACTGTATCCAAACTGGTTAGCATAAATTCACTCAGACATCTTAGACATGTTGTCACCTCTCTCTCTCTCTCTTTGTCTGGCTTTTGTACCACTTCTACAAAGGCCTCTGCTCCTCAGAACAAGTTGGTTTCATGGCGTTTTCACTCAGTACTTTGACTCACTTATCCTCTGTTGAGTTTAAATTCCTTTCCAAGATATCAATCTCCAAGAATTTCCTTTCTTTGCACATGTTTTTCTGCAGTCATCAACTTGCAACACTTTAAGTGGAACATCCACAGCATCAATCTCACTGGTGCAAATGCCATGGGTACTACACTTTCCTACATCTCTAGCCAGTAACAAAAACAAAAGAAACATAAAAACCTCCAAAACTATTACCAGAACGACCACTAACAACAATCACAGCAACAACAAGCCAATGAGTGCGACTTTAGGGCAGGGGTGTCAAACATACGGCTCACAGACCAGAACCAGCCTACAAGATGACTTTGAAAAGTGCAAAAATTATATTATGTATTTACTTATTTGTCATTGTGAATGTTGACTGTTTGAGTATGACTGATGATAGAGTCGATGATTCAAGTTCTAATAGAAAAACTCCCTTCAATTATTTAAAGATTTGTTTAAATATTGTATTGAAATAAAATATTTTTTAAAAAATTAATTCAATGACTAACAATGTTTTCATTTTTTAGGTCAACATTTCGCTCTGTTTTACCTTACCCAAAATGTCTTTGTTAAAAAGGAGACAAGTGAATACAGTGTAGATTATTTCAAGAAAAGTGCTCTATTTCCTATTTATTCATGGAGGTGAGGGGAAACCTATGTGTTAGGTGTTTTCGCAGCAGGGTTCTGCGCTCAAGGAATATAACATTCGGTGCCACTATGAGACTCATCATGCCAACACATACAATAACTTGCAAGGACAAATGAGAAGAGAGAAGGTAAATAAATTTATTTAGCAGATCTGAAGAAACAACAGTCTGCTTTAACCCAAAGTCGAGATATAAGTCAGGCAGCAGTAAAAGCTAGCTAGCTTGTTACTAGAGAAACAGCATTAGCATTAAAACTGTACTGTGAGGGTGAGTTCGTGAAAACATACATAATGAAGGTTGCAGAAATTGTATAAGTGACAGACTTTTGCCAACATTAGCCTGATGATAGGATTTCGGGTCTTTCTGCAGATTTGGATAGGCAAGTCATTTATTGCATTTTCAGTTGCAATTAATGAGAGCATGAACAGTAGAAATGTTGTGCAACAGGCCATATTCATTCATGGAGTAGACGATATTTTGACCATCACCAAGGAGTTCTTGGAGTTGGTTCCTATGATGGACATCACAATAGCAAATGATATTTTCATCTTTCTCATTGGAGTGCTGGACAGGGTCAGAGTGGACTGGGCCTGTGCCGTCAGTGTGGCTACAGATGGTGCTCCATCAATGATTGAGAAAAAAGCAGGTGTTGTGATGCAGTTGAAAGAGAGAGTAAAGACTGTAAATGGAGGATGCAATTTTTGGATATTCCACTGTGTTTTGCACCACAAAGCATTGTGTTGCAAGCTGTTCAAAATGGACCACGTCATGGAAGTTTTTGTCTGAACTGTTAATTTCATTCAAAGTAGAGGTCTGAATCACTGACAGTTTGACCATCTTCTCAATGATATAGGCTGCTACTCAGGATTTGACGCCTGATATTGATGTGCTTGTGAAGGAGAACAGATGCCAAGTTTCAGGAAGATATTGAAAATAAATGATAAAAAATAAAAGTGTTTTTTAAATGATTTTCAAAGTGTTTTTTTTTTTAGCTTATAAATTGTATACATTTACAAGACAGTGTGATAACTCGGTCTTCTTTAACAGTTCCCACTTTCACTTGTTCAAAGTTTTGCAAAAAAGAATTGTTCATTTTCAGAATGTACTTTTTTTACACTAAAACAAAAGGAAAATTTTGAAATTGCTACTTATAGGTTCTTATGCCATGATTTTACTGATCTGCCCCGCTTGACAACTCAGCTTTAGGGTGTCACTCATCTTGCTGGAAACACTAAATAATCCTCAGATCACACCCTTCTGATTCAAACCGGGGAAGCCATTTAGATAATGTAGTTTGTCTGGGACACAAACTACATAAAATAATGTTTGGAATGGTCACAGCTGGAGTGCCACTGATCATAACTCCACACAATCACAGTTGATCCGTGGGTAAATAAAACAAGACCAATGTTATAAATATTCAAGTGCAATACAATATTTATATTACTCTTGGCATAAAATATTTAACTCTTCAATGTAAACTATTTTAGTTTTAGGTAGCAATTAAAAGTATTGAGTATGAAGCTCAATTGTTATTTGACAACATTCCTTTTTAAAATGTTAACTAAATGTGATGGCTATATAAATCTTCCTTGGTAGAATTAAAAGTGAAAAGTCAGTAAGATATTTCATACATTTGTCATAAGAGCAGTCAATACAATGAAGATATTTTTTCCATCCGTCACTTTTTCTTAAGTGACAGGTTTGTTCTTACTCTGAAACCTATGAAAATCCTCCTGTTTATGACATCAAGAAAGTTGGCTTTCTCAGTATCATAAATGGGATCATTTCCATTGGTTTTAAGAGTAAGAACTATTCTGTTATTGAACCCAAAGTACGTACATTATTACTGACTACACTCATACTATATTATACTTTACTTGGTTCAAACTTCATCAACATAACAACAAAATTAAAAGCGGTTAATGAGAAACTGTACATGTAAACCATTCTAATTAAATTCTATCACAGATATGATAATTAAAACTAGATAAATGCCAACCAAATATGATTATACTTACAAGTAATTACTAGCATAATTAATTCAATCATATCTGAATAACCAACATGTATGCATCTTTTAAAGTGTTGCATAGACGAAATTACAGAGAAGTGGTAAGATATTTAAAAGAAAATGTAATGAATTCCAAAGATAAGTGATGCTACTTATGAAGTAGTTGTTTGACCTGCTAGAATTAGTAACTGAATTACCTTTAAATCACAATCTACCATTTATAAAGAAATCTGCTAAGACCCCATAAATTACAATAAGAAGAGAGCCAGAATTGAAAAGTGTTCAGAACTATGTGACACAAAAATATGTCCTTTCATCCATTCTTATCTAACAACTTATATCTACACAAACATTTCTCAATCTACAAAAGATAAACACAGACGCTTACACAGATAGCATCACAGTCTTTGATCCCACCTTTCATCTGGCACAGCTTCCCAACTACTCCCATCTTAGTCTAAAAGTGTCAACTACTACAACTTCTCTTTTTATCAACAATACCACAAAAGAAAGTCAAATAAAAAGAGCCACCATATACGGCAACAAAAAAATACACAACAAATCCAAGAGAAAAATAAAACGAATTGCGTTCACACAAATCACATTCTATAACATTCACAATATCAAAGACATATAAACATAAGCAACATTATACTTAACCACATGTAGTACATTCATAGTTAGCTAACACACAGACACCAACGGGTATGGATACTATATATTGCACATGAGCACTCAAGCTCTACAAACAACCAAAGAAACAAAAGCGTGTTCACTGCATCATCACATGCAGCCCACATATGCAAGGCAATAAATATTAAAATTACCACTTGGATATGGAAGATACAGTTTACTACCATGGCAAAGCCCAACCCTCACAGTCCATCACATTTTACGTACAATCATACACATGTACTTTACTCTCCAGAATACTATTTCATCATCTTAAAAACAATATACACTCATACAAATAAATACAAAATTAGTCAGACGTATTCAGAAAAATAGCAGAAGAATCAACATCATTACTCCTCAAACTTTAAACTGGAATGTTAACTAGTAATAATGAATGCAAGGAACAACACTTGTACTGAATATGATCATGAGCTGTCATTGTTCTGGTAACTATGTAAAAACAAACCAGACAGTTTGGGAGAAATCACATCTGGACTGCTACACATCACATCATACAATAAACCAATGCAATGTGTGGTCATCAACTAGGAGGAGGGACAGCATATTTAGAACAATGGATTTGTTGATTGCAACTTGTCATTCAACTTAAAATTTTCTCTAGAAGGATCTCAATGATGGCTAAACATCAACAACAGCATTATCAAATGTACTGAAAAAATTAATCGAGTCAAATATCATTTTTTTACAAAGGATTGAAGCATTATACTTAGAAGGGACTTATGATAATTTATATCTTCTATAGAAGTATTAAAAACAGACATTAGGCATTTGCATTTGAAAACTAAAACTCGGTGACAAGTTTATTTTACAGAAAATGCTACCATATAACATACATATATTGCACTTGCAATATCAGTGACAAGATGTGCAAAGCAACTAAATCATAATCAACCATGTTATATGCTAATCATTATCATCATCATTTAATGTCCGTTTTCTATGCTAGCATGGGTTGGACGGTTTAATTCGTTTTATTTTTCTCTTGGATTTGTTGTGTATTTTCTTCTTGCTGTATATGATGGCTCTTTTTATTTCTACAGCTGCCCTTCCTAACACTGACCACTCCGAGAGTGTAGTAGGCGCTTTTTATGTGCCATCAGCGCAGGAGCCAGTTAGGCGAGCCTGGCATCGATTACGTTCGGATAGTGCTTTTTATGTGCTACCAGCACGGGGACTAGTTGAGTGGTACTGGCATCGGCCATGTTCGGATTGTGCTTTTTACATGGCACTGGCATGAGAACCAATCAGGAGATACTGGTATCAGCCACGTTCAGATGGTGCTTTTATGTGCCACTGGCACAGGCAAAAAATTCATGAAAGTAATAAAACTGACAACTAAACATCCAGGTAAGTTTTTGAAATAATTTTAATGCATATTATGAAATTCATCAAAATAGCTGCTGAATCTGTAGCCAACAAGGAAAAGCATTCATTCAACAAATTGAGATGATGAGTAGGAGGATGGTGATTTTAATCCTACCATAAACATTTCATATGAACAATATATATATATATATATATATATATA
>NC_068984.1:28862607-28888980 GCF_001194135.2 Octopus bimaculoides
TTTTGATAATCTTTTTCTAAAAAAGTGAAACCGGTTAAGTAAATAAATATTCTTAAAATAAGTGCATTTTCAAACCTTCTTTCATATATATTTCCACTTGTACGGTATTCCACAACTTTACTTTATTATATATATATATATATATATATATATATATATATTGGGTCATCCCATAAATAATGTGGTTTTATCAATTGCATGAACTAAAAGCTGGAGTGGGGATGGGATAAGCTACCTTCATCAACATGCCATAAAAGTAAGTAATAATTTTACCCTGTCCTTATTCTCAGTGCAAGTTTTGAAGAGTGCAATTTGATTTTAACAGTTATTGTTTCAAAGCTATAGTGGAAGTGACAAAAGTGCATATTCAACAGATTCTGCTTTAAGAGTTCAATAAAGGCAACAATGCAATGAAAAGTGTGAGGAATATTAATGTGAGGAATATGAGGATTGGACAATAAGCGTAAGCCAGTGTCAACAGTGGTTTCAGAAATTCCAAGCTGGAAACTACAGCCTAGAAGACGAACCTTGTCCTGGAAAGTCTGCAGAACTTGACAAGGACGTCCTGCAAGCCCTGGTGGAACAAAATCCCATTGTAACTGTTGAGGAACTAGCAGAGTAGCTTGGATTTGTTCAGTTAACCATTCATCGATACCTGCATGCCATCGAAAAAGTCAGCAAATTGAATCAATGGGTTCCTCACAAACTTTCCAAGTCTAATCGAACGCAGAGAGTGAATGTGTGTTCTTCTTTGCTGTCACGTCTCATGAATGAATCTTTTTTGGACTGAATAGTGACTGGTGTAGCAAAATGGGTTCTCTATAAGCACCAATGACAGTGGGTAGGGAAAGGAGAAATATCAGCACACCAGGCTAAAGAAGGTCTTCACCCATGTAAGGTGTTGTTATTTGTTTGGTGGGATATGAAAGGTTTAGTCCACTTTGAACTCTTAAACCCAAAACAAACGATAACAAAGGAGATCAACTGTGAGCAGCTTCAGTGGCTTAAGTCAGGATAATGCTCAGCCATATACAGCCAGAATGATATTTGAAGGGCTGAAGCAGTTTGACTGGGAAACGATGTCCCACCCACCATATTCGCCAGACATTGCCCCATCTGATTATCATTTATTCCGCAGTCTTTAAAATCATTTGGACAGAAAAAATGGGAATTCTGTAGATGAGGTCAGAACAGTACTGGAGGAATATCTTTCATCACAGACAAGTAAATTTTGGAAGAGGATCCTTGCAAGTCTACCAGATAAATATGGAAGAGCATTGCAGCAAATGAAGGGGAGTATATTTTAGATTAAAAAAGAACTTTGTTTATCTTAATTTTGGAAAATAAAAGATGTATAAAGAAACGCATTATTTATGGGATGACACAATATATTAGCGATTTTTGTTCTTTCTTTTCCACATAGTTCTAAACTGATTTTTCACATCATCAATTCAAAAAATCTAGAGCATGTATATGAAATGTTGAATGTACAATAAGCTACTCTTGTCTGAACCACCCTAGAGGAAAAAAAAGCTTTGCTAAAAGTTTCATGCTGGTTGTAATATTTTAATGGTTCAAGTAATGTAAAACAATATTATAACAGCCAAAGAATGGCATCAAAAGATAAAACAGACATTTCAGTAAGATTTCAAATGAAGAATAAATATTTCTAAAGCAAAGAAATAAGTATGTACAATAAATGAATCTATGTAAAAAAGAAAAAAAACTTGTAAAGATGTTAACAAAGATGTGTCAGAAAATAACTTTTGTTTTAGAAACATAATAGAAGCAGCCAAGGAAAAAAAATCAATGAATAGTTTGGAGGACAAAGTAGAAGTGTGAAATAACTCATCATTATTATCTTTCAAATGGTTAATGTTTTTATGCACGTTTATCTATAGGTCGCCCAGGTCTGATAAATGATGTCTTTCTAGTTTGTATTGACCACAATCATTTTCAGTGTTGGTATCACCGATTTCATACCAAAGTAAACACATCTTTAAAATATATCATCTAATTTTAAACACTTTGACCATCAAAAATTCTTATGACATACCTTTCTTACTTATGTTCAAAATAATCTGAATTCACTGGGTTGCTTTATTCCTATTAGAATATTGTCACTGTTTCTTGAAAAAATGTTTTGTCTTATTCTTATTTCGATGCCCAAAATGTAAATGAAAACTTCTTACATGCCAATATTCATTAATGGAGGATAGGGTATGAGTCATGTAGTGTGAAGAAGAAAATAAACATTATTTTTGGCCTAAAATGTGCATTTCAATATCTTGTTAAATCAGATAAGTAGCAAAAGCTCACAATAATACAAAGTTAAATGAACAAAATAAGTTTTCACAAAGTACAATAGGGTTCCCAAATGTACTGAAAGAGAAGAAACTGTAAGTGCATCAAAGCATTGATACAATTAGGAGCATAACCCAATCACTAAGTATCATGAACATTTGTAATAATTGATTTAAAGTAATAGATTTCTCTTATCTAGATGACCTTAAAGTTGCTGAAGATAGCATAATATCTAAAAAGTGTAGCAACTGGAAGAACTCCAGTAACTTCTTATTTTTGCTGATATGAAAATGCTTCTATATGTTTACTAATATTAAAATGCATGGTACATATGAAAGAATATGGTATTGTATGCTGATGAAACCAGTTTGTAGACATCTGAAAACTGCTTAAATAACATGAAAGAGAGGCAACTGGGTCACTGTAGAAATGATGTTATAATAACTGATAGAAGAACAGGTGCAATATTTTCAGTTTGTCTTTTTACAAACATCTAAAAATGAGAGCTAATTTATTTTGAAACACTCTAATCTTATCAGGTTTACATTTTGAAGTTTATTAGTTAAACGGACACCTAGATGATATTTGGTGATGAAGTGCTTTGAAAGGTCTGCTATATTTGATAATATATTCTAACTTAAACAGTATGTTTACATGTGTACATGTAAAATGGAAGCCAAGACCAGTGAAATCAAATCATAGACAGCTCTTCAAACACAACAAACACATCCACACAAGCATGCACACATACATACTATGTTTACACAAATACAATGCACAGGAAAATAACTGAAACATTTGAAATGTATCTCCATTGTATAATAAAATATATTGGTTTACATGGTTCAGTTAGAAATTACACAGTTACTGGTCAAAATTATAGTAATTATGGCACATAAAATGGTTTAGTATAATGATGTGTATAATGATTGTTGAGTTTTTATATGAAGTTATTTTTGCCGGTTAGGAACAATCAGTTCTGCTTGAACAAATCAATGAAACAATATATGTTAAATGATCTACAGATCCATCGCTCCAGATATGCATGGTGGAGTTTGATATTAGACCAGATTGAATGTTTCATCATATCGTCTCCTATCAGATTTAAATCACTGGTATGATAATAGAACAATGTTCAAGAAATATGCTTCAATGTCAGTTAACCACCACCACACACACACAATGAAGGTCTATGCATAAAAGAATTTACTATTTCTCATTTTTCCCACAGAGACATTTTGAAAGTTTTGCAATTTCTCAGTTACCAATATGGCAACTGCTTAATATCAATTATCATAAAAATTTCGAAACTAAAAATTAAGAAAATTCAGATCGCAAGAGTATTTTTCAAATCATTTGGAATAAAACATAGATACATATACAACTGATTTAAATTGTAAAAGCTAGAAAAAATGAATGCCAAGCAGCTTGATATTTACTAATGTTTTGTGAAGGTGAAACCAATTACAGAATGTGGAAATGTGGTAAAGAGATGATCCTTTATTTTATCTGATAATAAACATTAGAGTAATTATCTCAGGAATCAACAAAAAAAAAAAAAAAGCAGAGATAATAATACTGATATTAAACTTTTTATTTTTCTTTTGCTTTGAAAAGATTCACAGATAGTAAATGATAATGGCAGCTTCAAAACTGACACCTGCAACTGAAATCTAGAAGCAATATAACAAGGTGTAACTGATGTTGATAATTTTGTAATATCCTACACTGCACACTGACGGTCATCTCATAAAACTGGACCAGATGATATCGGGAGATAAAAAGAAAAAACGAATTATTTTTATGAACACCACATTGAAGAAGAATTGGATAAAACTGTTCACTCTGACCCAGTAAAGATGGATTATAGAGAGAAAAATATAAAGAATAATACTTTCCTTTATACAGCCATTGGTGTAAGGTCATACAGAAGTCAATGTATTACAGAGGGTGTTACAAAAACAAGGGGACAAGGGGTAGATAAAGGGACATTAAATAATATATACAGGTATGTTAATATTTTTTTTTATTACACACACACACACATACACTCATGCATATTCACAGACATAACTGATATAATACATAGTAAAATGAAATAGAATTTGAATAATAATAATTCTGTCACCCTAAGCAAAAAAACCCTCAAATAGATCTCCATAAAGGAGATACATGGTTACCCAACCTGGAACATGTGCAGTAGAAGGAGAGAGAGAGTGGGAAACAGCAGGATAGAGATGGTAGCAAAGTGCTGGGCATACTCACAAGGGACAAGGATCAGAATATAAACAGGATGGTCAAGTACAGGAAGAGAGAGATGGTAAGTGCCAGGGCATACTCTTGAAGTTCGAAAGTCATAATATATGTGGCAGGACATTGCCAAAGAGGCGTGATTTGAGAGTGGGGAGGGGAATGCAGTGAGTGGTGAAAACCCAGGGTATATAGAGTGTGGGGGAGGGTGCTACCAGATAGCAATGGTACAGAGAAAAAGGGATGTGAGGACAGGATTGGGGAGTGAAAGGTAAGTATAGTGCATGAAGGAGGAAATGAGATGTAGAGATGTAGAGATGTAGTTTGGTTTGTTGGTGTAGGCTGTGTGAAAAGTTTTCTTGTAATGTGTGGGTGAAACAAACAAACTGGCTGGGAGCTAGCAGATAGCAATGATACAGCGAAACAGGGTCAAGAGGACAAGATTGGGGAGTTGGGGGTAAGCATAGTGCATGAAAGAGGAAATGTGAGGAAGAGAAGGGATGTAAAGATGTAGTTTGGTTTGTTGGGGTAGGGTGTGTGAAAAGTTTCCTTGATACATGTGGATGGAACACATAGTCTTCTAGAGCTCAGTTTAACTGATGTGGGTGGGTCTTCTCAAGAACCACATATCACCAGACATCTCGGTCCATTGTCATTTCCTCCATGAGGCCCAGCATCCTGAGATCGGCCCTTACACTTCATCCCATATCTTCCACGGGTATCATTCACCTTTAGTGATCGACACTTCTTTATGCAGCTGTCCTCATTCATACACATCACATGTCCAAACCAACATAATCTTCTCTCTTGTATGTTATATTTGATTCCTTTTATGCCCAACTTTTCTCTCAATACATTTGCACTTTGTCATACATGCACACTGATGTTGCACATCCAACAGAGTCTATGCATATCATATATCTAAAATGCAAACCTTGTACCCACCATGAGATAAAAGGGCAGGCTTCCCAAAATTTAAGAAGCCTCTTTGCAAATAAACCAGAAAGAAACATTTTTTTATGAAGTAAAATTGTGAACAAAATCCAAAATACTGCGAGAGAAATATGAAACACATTTATCAAATAGTAAAAGTAAATAACGATAACACAAAATACAAGAAATATTACCACGATGCACACATATTGCAGAGTACTGTCAATACAATAGAAAGTACGAAACCGAAACAAATCACTTCACATACCCTAGAGGCACTGAGCTGTGCTCAGTAGTGTAGTGAAAGCAGAGAAGAAAACAAACTACTGATGATGATGATGATTGTGACGATGACGGTGGCATCAATGACAATGACGATGATAATGATGATACAGGCCTGAAGCAAACCAAAGAGAGGCAGCAAAAAATTCCAGCTCTAATATAGCTTGATAACATCAAGAAAATGAGAAGTGAAGATAAGAAGAGTTTCTTCTCCATTCATGACACACATTATAAAATAGGTGAAAGATCTATTGCAAAACAAAGTAAAAAGTATTTTGGTAGACAATAACTCCAAGGAACCACATGTTGATATTGAATGTAAAATGAACTTTTGACAAACTTGTCAAAAAATATGTAAGAAATAAGTCGAAATCAATTATTACAAAACAAAAAATGTAAGAGTTATGTAAGGATATTTGAAATACTATAGACCAGATTGACAAAAATATATAAAACAAAATAAAATAAAGAAATACAAATAACTCCATTGGGACTGCAGATTATTGTGCAGATGTAAGGAAATTTTATAGATGAAACAAGCAAGAAAAAACAATAAGTGATTCAAAAATACTGAAGCAGATAATTATGGAAATGATAATTGTTACTGTTGAGCTGGATTAATATTTTGTTGTAGAAGAGAGAAGTTAAGAACACTGATGTCTGCATAATTAACACTGAAGAATGTTATAGCATGTCTTATTAAACTATCACAGTCCTTACTACAAACTTCATTCACACTTATAACACAATGTATCAAGGCACTATAATAACACCATCTAAAAATCTCATCACTCTCAATTTATAAAGGGAGAAACAAAGTCTATATTATATGCACACCAAAAATTAGCAACATTCATGACCTCATTCAGGCCCCAATCAATACAAAGATGCATAAAACTGTTAATAGATGTAGAAGAGCAACTATCACATTGTAGTTAGCCTGACCTGCTAACCAATTCTACCACAAAAGAACATACAAGACATACAAGAATATATTGGATAGTGCAATAAAAGAACCACTCAAAATATATAAAATTACACTCAAAATAAAGCCCTACATGTTGAAAGTACATGTTATCTTCTAAATGGTGGCATATATATATTGCAAACAACATATGAGACCTGTATGTTTGGTTATGTGTGGACACTTTTGCTAAACTGTCGAAACTTTATCAACCTTTCACAAAATTATATCCTAAGCACCTTTCCTTCATATGCCTTGAGTGTTTCAGAAGTGAATCTAAGACACAATTACCAATGTTGACTGAAGTAAGACTTGAACATATAGTCAATATTCAAGTAATTGTTTCTTCACAAGACATTTATCATTGAAAATCATGCTTTAATATACAATTGAACCTTAGTTGTGGATTTCATTAGCAAAAACCCTTGCTGCTACTATATGGCAGGACTTTCCCTTATAACAACAAGGATAACAATGATAAAAATACCTAGAGCAGAGTTTTTTTCATGATACATGCATTGCTCATCAGTTGATTGGACAGACACAAAGTTTGATAGAGCTGCAAACAATAATTCTCTTTTAACAGAAAAATGAATTATTCAATGACTCTCTCCAATCTGTATTCCATATTTCACTAGTGTATTAGTACAGTTTATAATTGGTATGTTGCTTGATTATAATAGCAAGAGACAGGTGAATAAATTACATGCAGTGATGCAAGACTTGTGCAGTTAATTGTACACATTCTCTTCATAGTAAAGAAGGATTTTTACAGAAAAAATATTTCAACTCTCAGAAAAAGAAAGCAAAGACAAAATAAATGTATATTTGTTATAAAAATATATCCACAATATTCATTCCCCAAACAAGTACACCTCTGAAATCAAAATTTCTTTTGTTGCTTTTTTTTAAGAACTATCAATAACGCACAAAATCGCCCAATCAAATAATTTTACTGTGAATTTCTTAGATATGATTTTGTATTCATGCCTAAAATATAATATTACCAGCATTAATATATCGAATCAGCTTTTCACTTCATATATTCGAAGGTTTCAATGAGAGAGAAGGCTAATTCAACAAGCAACTTTATTTCACCAAGAGAAATTTGTAAGAATATCAGAATCTATAACCATGGTAGACAGTAAAGAGGAAGATGCAAAGGGAAACACAGGCAATTTTAACAACCATTTGAGGCCATCCATTTCAATATTGTCACTATGATACATACTTTCTGTTTTAAAGTGACTGAAATTAAAACATTCTATCAAACTTTCATGTTATGTTCCAAATACCAGCTTATAGGTGTTTCAGTATATACAACAAAGCTTCTCTTTTGTGATATTAAATAGGTATAATTATGAAATATTTTAAAACATCAATAATCAAGTGTGACCACTATTTTATATGTATTTCCTATGCGCTTCTTTTGAAAATTTCTTTATACATTTTGTACTTTCCTGTAGTCATATGAAATATGTTTCCAACATTAACACACATAATATAAATTTCATGAGATGACTTCAAAATATATTTTTAATATCTGATTTTGATATAATTTGAAATATTCCTAGTTCACAATCAGTTGGCAAGTGGTTCCTGATGGTGGTATCTTATGTTGCATTGTTTCCCTCCTGACACTAGGAAGACATGCATAAGTTGGCCAATTGATGCTTCAATATTTATTCTTATACATTTCAGCAAGCATGGTGAAGCTTCTGTTTTGTAATGCAAGATAATATTTTTTGTCTTCTCCTTTGATACCTTTCAAAAATCCCTGTATTTTCATGTTATTATGACAGATAGTTTTCAACATTAAAGTATGTTGTGCACACACATATATACATACACTCTCATTTGATAAAGTAATAGTGAGATGATAGTTTTCCCTAAAACAAAATTCCCAAAATCTATTTTTTGAAGTTTGAAAGACTATTTTAAGTGAAACCTTCAAGCCACTGTTACTATTCTTTTTTAAAGATAAATCTATAATCATGGCATTAATTTGCTCTTACTTAGTTAATGTTTAACACCGTCACTATGTGCTCTCTAGTTCACTTCTCCTTTGTGGCATCTTGGGAAAGCCTTTACAACATTAGCCTTGGACCATGTGCGCATGTGTGACTATTTATGCATATATATGTGTATGCATGCAAGTTCATACACACACATATTCATATGATGTATGTGTGTGTACATACACACATGTGTATTTATATTTCCCTGCTTTTATGCCTGTTGTTATGTTAACAACATTTAAATAAACAATATCTGTATTCATCAAATAACTCAGGGTTACAACAAAAATAGAATTTTAAAGCTAGATCTCAAATATTAAGTGTTGGAGTTTATATGTTTAACTACAACCTTTCAAGGCAGTGGCCCAATATGGACACAGCCCAGTAAGTGAAACAAGCAAAAGAATGCACAGATAAACACATTATGGATATTTGTACACACACACACACAGTGCTACATAAACATTCAGAGAGACAGAGAAAAAGATCAAAGACAGAAAGAATGATTGAAAGTGAGATAAGAGGTCATATATATACTAACATTTTTTTAATTAAATCTTTAAGTTTTCTTATTCAATTAATATTATCAGCTTGTTTCATTTAGATCTATAAATTGATAGCAATTTTTTTGGTACCATAACTTAACTCAGCAGTTGAAATCTTTCAATCTACCTTTCTCCCTATCCCACACTTCCATTACCCTCAATATATGGACATGTGAGAGAAAATGGGGAGGAAGAGACACAAGGATACATACAAATATAGACATACACACACACACACACACACACACACACACACACACACACACACACACACACACACACATTCATGAAAAATAAATTCTCCTGACATATAGTAAATGACTATGAAGTATAGGAGAGTTAAGAATAATCTAGTAGCTGTAAAAGTTGAAATGTATTGAGAAAGAAAGCAATCAATTGACCCATCCTGTCAGCAATCAATATTTTTTATCAATTAATAGCTTGAAATATTATGCATACATAAAAAGTGTAATTCCTTGACTGCTATCAAACAATATGCTAATGAAATACGTCTTTGAAAAATTCCTTTTGAAATGTGTCTATACATTAATGTTGCTAGGTTTTAAGCAAAAGCCATGCTATTTTATATTTCTCTACCTTTATTATTTTGTATTATTTATAAAACTATTAAGGTGTCGCCAAGTGCGGTAAGTGTTGTATGTCATATTATAAAATTGTGCATTTAATCACTGAATTTAACACAAAAACCATTCAAAGTAAGGCTGAGTTAAGGATGCAATCTTAGGTAAACATTCCTATCTCTGAAGACAAGGTTGTAATTCAGAGATAGATTTGTGTATTTCTGAAACTCTGATCTCTGATTCTACATACAAAATTTCTGTTTTGTTAGATATAACTGCTAAATATGTACAGAAAGAAAATTTAAGCAGTTTTTGAAAGAATGCTGTCTGAAATGGTTCACCTCACTCATGTTATGAGTGAGGTGAACTCATGTTATGAAGTCACTATACTAGTTAATTAGATAAAGAGTTATTACTTTTTGTAGTTTACATCCTACTGCAGTTAACACAGCTTTTCATCTACATTTTTTTTTATTACTGATATGGGGAAGCAGACCCCACAGCACTTTAAAATCTACCAAGACTGATAGATAGTGATGGCTGAGTATGGAACAGCAACTTCTGGCTGGAAGAAAGAGATGCAAGTAAAGGAGTTTCAAAGTGCACACAAAAAAGATAGATGAATTAAAACAAAGAGAGAAAGGATGCTTGAATGAAGCAAGATGCATAACACAAGAACATTTAGTTAGAAGTATATTTGGCATATTTGTAGGTAGATAATGTATGTTCCAGCATAAAAACAAAGGAAAATAGGATTGACAGGGGGTTAAGAGTTTAAGGTAGTGGGTAAAAATCTTATCTATCAGCAACTTTTAATTGTGAGCTTTCAGTGCTTTCATATCAGGCATAGATTTTAGCAACTGATTAAATGTGAAGTATTTTCAGAACTTGCAAATACCATATTAAAATATTCTAATCTGCAATATGATAGCACAGCTAAGAAAGATAAGAATGAAGATGCCAAGCTGGGCAACAAATACTACAAAGAAAAAAAAAAGCTGTTCAAGAGATATATCCTTCTTTTTTAGCATGTACCTCATTCCCAAATATCTATTTCAAGAACAACAATATTATTTGGTGACCAAAGAATGCAATGCTAAAATTTGTGACATGGGACAGGTAAATATTCAAGTACTTTTAAAAGTGTAAATAATTTTGTATCTTTAGACATATTAATAAGATATCAAGAAAGGATTTCAAATTATTTATTCTACTATTCATCTTCATTTGCTGACTGAGATTTCCTAATCATAATTGTTCATCAGATGAGAATTAAAATAGCAAACATTTCCAATGTGAGCATGTATTAATTCGATGAGCCATAGTTTATCCATATTCCATTTTTGTTTGCCAGTGTTGAATGTAGCAGGTAATTGTATTGATTTGTGAAGAAAATGATTCATTAACAATACTATGGTTTCTACTTTTTTCTATTCAAAGTGATTATAATTCTGTCATTACAGAAGTGAAGATGCTATAAATATAGCAAACATCAAATAAATCACCATCTATTTGTATCTCCTTGTAGAATTTGTTTTATAAATTATTTTCTTTTATACCTAACTGCTAATTTTTTTAGTATTTGCATTTATTTAATTTATTTATGTTTTGAAAGATTCCAATTAGAAAGAGATAGATTACCACTTCACATTGTCAATTTTATTTGAAAGAATGAAAACGATATTTGATAAGCTTACAATTATAGTAAGTTTAGAATTACCCCAGACAAAGTAAACAATAGAAAGGTAATGTAGATTCTTGTCTCAGTTTTTAGTCTTAAGAATCTATAGATTCATATTATTTTAACTTGTGTTTTTCAGAAGTAGGATGATATTTATTTTCCAACAGTTGACTGTTATTGAATATCTTAGCATGCATAAGGAGGATAATTCCACAAGTGTTTATCAGTAAATCAACTTACTAACAATGTATGATAGTCATTATTAGTATCATTTAGAATGCATTTTATCATGCTGGCCTGAACAAAATAATCAGCCTTGTAACAATCCATTATCATTTTCTCCATACGACTCACCACTTCGTCCTATGCCTTTCTCAGGTCTACTTTACATTGGTTATTTTCAGCTGTTAATATTTTGCACCTTTTCACACAGCATTCATTGTCCATTTATCTCACCGAGCAGTTAATTTTCCTGCATACATTAGCTGAGAACTATAATTTCTAATCACTCTCTTAAATCACATATGCTCTCTGAGTTTCATTAGGTTAACACCGCACATCAAACAATTCATATTTGACTCATTTCCCTCTAGTCTCTGCCAATGAACTGAAATCAATGGTCATGTCTCACTATTATGCATCATCAAGCCTATTATGCATGTGCCAGAGAATCTATCTTTCTGAGAGAAAGAGAAACATTTTGTTGTTGTTGTTGTTTAGCCCAGTTCTACAATGATTTAGCAGATTTTTCATCAAAAGCATTCTAGCCATAACCATTCCAAATTTATCGTATATCCATAATACACTGATCAATTTATTCTTTATTATAGTTGGGTGCAATTTGAAAAACACCTGACTGCTATTTCTAGCATGATGAGCAATCTTGTAGAAATTGATTTGTGCCACCAAAATTCTATATCTTAATACACCTAACTTCACCTCAAGGACTTTCACTCTTTTTTCCATTGAGTAATATTATTTCACTTCTATTATTTTACCCAGTGTATTGTGACTATCACATATTTTGTGATGCCCATCGCTATCTGTATGTCTATACTCACTATTTAAACAGTTTGTCCAATGTATTTGGTGTATTTTTATGATTTTGCAGACAGCTAAAACACATCTGTAAAAAGCAGATGATTAAGGTCCTGTCCCTTCCCCCCCCCCCAGATAATAACCTACCCGTCTTCTGAAGCACCATGTTCAGATCAGAGCAATAATGGCAAGACATAAAATAAGTCACCTTGAAAGATGCCAAGCTCTTGACCACTAGAAAACAATGTGATTCTCCATTTTTTCATGCTTCCACTCATTAGATTTTGTACATTCTCAGAGATCTAAATATTTTGAAGGGCCCTGATATTTATGAGTGCGGTACACGATCATAAGCTTTCTGGAAATCTATTCAGGCCATCAGCAAATTGGTTTTCAGTTTTTTCTTGCAGATCCTCAGAACTATTTTGTCAACAGTCAAATGATCTTTTGAACCCTGTAAACGTTTTCTGGTTGACTGAGAGTAAGTAATTTGCTTCCATGTTCAGCAATTATTTCTGTTAGAACTTTTCGCATCAAACTAAGGTATGTAATAGAATGGTAATTAGTGACCATAGAACCCTTGTATATATCTTTTATAAGGATCATTTGTCCTCCAACTATCCAGGTCGATACCTGACAATCAAAAGTGCCGTAGTCCAAAGGAAAAGCCAGCCTCCTTTGTATACACATGAATCCTTTCTCCAAAGAAACCTTGGATTCCACCCAACCATAGCAATTTCCAGTCTGGTAGCACCTTAACCAGAATTATCACCTCCTCGAGTATTATTCTGACTGAATTTTGTTCATCCACAGCCTTGGTTATTTGTTCCTTTTTCACTGCTGCCAACCAGTTTGCATCCTTGTAATGTTCTACTGACTGAAACCACAGGTCTGACCAAATGTGTGTTCCTTTTTCCAGGTCAGAAGCACATGATTTTTTATCTTACCACTGAAACATCTATAAAATTGCAGCTGGGTCGAATAAAAGAGCTTATTTTACACATACTGAGCAATTCGTTTCAAGTACCCCCTGACTTTCACAACTTTATTGGAGATCAGCAATTTAATTTGGTCCATCACAGTTTGAAAATATTTCTTTCGAGCTATCTCTTTTTAAGCAGTCTTTGCTTGTATTCCATCTGTACATACTATATTGCACTATCTACCTTCATGGTTTCACCATACATTTTTTTCATATCACAAATTATAGGGTAACATAATATTATTGATTTAGCACACACTATCAATTCAGTCAGTCTGTTGAATATTTCCTGTTCACAATCCCCTAGATCAAAGGGTAACTGTGCTTGGGGTACTATATCTCTCTGTGCATATCCCCATTGTACATGTATCACTGTATCACTATTCTGGCTACCATTGTTTTCACCTATTTCACTCAATACATCCTTTTCTGAGCTCTCATGCTCAGCAACAATTATTTCATTACTACTTTCTTCCAAAAGCTCATAAAAAAAAAAAAAAATTTAATCCAGATATCTTGCAAGTCTTCTCACAACATTGCATGCATTATTTCTTCAATTTCTATGATAGAGAACCAGTTCTTTGTTTGTGTGATTGGATTTGATCACATTAATCTCAAACATTGCTTTTTCATTCCAAATTTGGTGGACCTTTATTCTGATACCACGTTTACAAAGCAGTTAAGCACTTTATCTTCGCAGAAATGTATTTGATTCTAGGGACCTTGAACTTAATACATTAAGAATAGTCAAATGTGCTAACAAAACTGAATTTGAAGATTACATTACATCTAAGTGTTGTACTTCATAGTTAGGTACCAATTGTCTTAGAGAAACCACTTTTAAATAATTAAGTAGAATTTAATGTATAATGATACTTCTAAAGTTATTGTAGTTTTCTCTTGCGACATATGTGAATGTCATATGTAGCCTCTGCTAACAAAGTCAATATCACAAATTACAATAAATCATTTTCTTTGGAAGTTTGCCAGTATAGTTCTATGTAGACTGTTTTATTATGAAGTTTTTAAACTGATGTTTCAAAAATATTATTCATAAATTGTATAACAGAGCCATTTTTATAAATGCATACAAAAAACACCTATTTCCAAGTACATACCCATACCAAAATAATGAATAAGTAAAAAGTTTAAGTTCTCCTAGTCTTTGAGTGCCTTTAATAGCAGAATCACTTTGAAACTTTTGTAATATGTGACATTATATATGTATATATAAAGTAACAAACTGAGGAAAAGAAATCCTTCAAATGGGTGTGTTAAACACCCATATAGATATTGGTATAATTCAGTTATAAAGATCAATTAAATTTAGAGATATACTATTGACAATCCAATAATTTATTACAATATTAATTTATCCTCATATATATATATATATATATATATATATATATATATATATATATCTAAGTAGGATTTCTTAACTTCTTTTCCTATTATAATAATATCACTATATAGTGACTATTACAGGTATTGCCATCAGTAACAATCAATTGGAAGCATTCAAGCTAGGTCACAAGTCAGAGGGTAGTTTCTGCATTTCTTCATGTCAATCTTGTTGGCTCTGAGAAAGGGTCACGTATGCTACGCTTCCTCATTAGTCTAAACCATAATAAAAGATTAAGGCCTAATACTGTCATCTGATTTAGTTTCTATTTTCCATGTGTTTAGTAAAAATACCTGAAAAGTAAACACATTATTAACAACTACTACATTCTAAGCAACATCCAATTAATATTTCATAATAATTACATCTGTCACAGAGGGCAATGCATGTAATTGTTAATAAATCCTAATTAATTATAGATAATGTGTTTCAAGTGCTTCAAAGCAATTCTGGGGTTGAAAAATATAAAAGTATCTTACCGTGATCTTTGACAATATAAAATGATGTTAACAATAATACATTTTTACTTAAAATATAAATTCTCTAATCTGACTTTGAAAAAGAGAAAAGAGAATTATCCTCTGATGGTATTTATTAAATAAGGTTAAATTCAAATATATCAATGTCTTCCATGAAGTTCTAAGTAGACTTTTAGGATTCTTTAAAGTTTCTATTATTTATTCATTACACATGCTTTACAGCAATACAAGTATTTCCAAACTGAGTGTTTTGCGCAAATGATCAACATTATATAAATAAAAGCAATACACTATGGATGAACTCTGCATAATTCCTCTCAGTCATTATTAGCTTATAATAGCCTTATATGAAAATTATTTGTCATAAAATTATTAAAAAATATGATATAAAAAGAGGACAAATGTGACCTTTGCTCGGAAATTATTAACAAATAATTAAAAATAAACTGTTGTACTCTGATCCATTTTTGTTTCCTGCAGCAAAACCTTATTAGCATTATTGCCAGTATAATCATAAATGTTTCTACTTAATTGTTTCTGTGTAATAATTATCATCATCATACATACTTTTATAACTATGACCACCATCATAATGATAATGCTGAAGATATGTACGATGATGATAATTATTATTACTGTTATTATCATCATTTAGTTAATACACCTTTCAATTTAAGTTTATTGGTAATAGAGTATAAGAAAGCAGTACAGCAATTTTATCTCTGACACCATAAAAAACAAAAAGAAGATTAATGAAGAGATAAAAATTCTTTGTTGTCAGGGGAAAAAATTACAATCTGTGAATAATGGCTTTGAAAATATGAAAAGCACCAAATAAATAAATAAAAACATGATAAACATTCTAAAAAGCTTGATTAGTTACATTAAACATATTCTTTGAGTGTCAGAGTGTCTTCTGTGAGTTGTTCTTGTCTTTGAAATTCTGATGAACTGATAACATGATCTCATTGATAATACTGAATGATAGGTACATGTAATTGTTACAGTTAATGGTAATTCAAAAACTGAACAGCTTCTTTTTCATATCTATATTTTAAATCATCTTTATCAAAATAAAACATATTCTATATATACTTTTCAGGTCAATTACTGTTTAAACCTCACAAAAATAATCATTATTAATTTCAGGTTTTCATGCTGCAATGACTTCTTATAGTCTTTATCATTTACACTGGTCTATTTCATATTTTGCTTTATATAACAAGCCAAAATGATTATTTTAATTTCAAAATATTATGATGCTAAACTAATTTTCAACTTAAAATATTTCTGACTTATCTTATGCTACTTGTACATATCAATGCTAAAAGAATAAACATTCAAAGGAAAATAAAGAATCGTATTTTCACACACATGAAATTTGCAAATAATATTGCCAAAATATCTATCATAAAGGAAATATAATTGAAAATTTGAATGTCAAGTAATTATGTAAACATATGTAGAGTTCAAAATTGAAGAAACTTATTTCAATGTGTTAAGAATGTCTCTAGTGATTTTAGAAAAAATAAAAAACTATTTTGGTTAAAAACCACCTTGTAGTGGAAAGACCCACACAATTATTTATTTGTATATGTACATGTTTGTTAAAAGTGAGCTTCTTTAACGATATAGTCTCAATATTATGTAACATTTAAAAGTATTCTAAATAAACAGAATACTATAAGTTCTATGGCACTCGAAAATGTGTTATTAGACTTAACGAAATTTATGTATTATCTTTCTAAAAGTGGAGAGTTTGCATTTAATATATATACATATCTTGATAACTTTGACTCAAAATACCAAGACTAAAATAAAACTATTTCAAGGCTCATGAGTTTTGCTAAGTAATATATTAACTGAGATTTATTTTATCAAATTGAAAAGAAAATTTGTTCTCAGAAGGATTCTGAATGGAAATTTAAAAAATTTAGAACAACTGATTACAGCAAGCTGTTATAACAACATGGAGAGTTTAAAAATGAAGAACCATATCATTGAAAGATACAAAGGTTTTAGGTAGTTCTATAAAGTGCAGCAATTTCTTCATATATGGTACATGTTGAGCATTACAGATGACATTACTTTCTAGAATTGTAGAATTGTCTATTGACAATATGTACACATCACATCTGAACCACAGAATTGATAAAATACTTTTAATAACAAGTATATTTGAAGTTTAATAGCCTATACATCAATATAATAAAAGCAAAAAACAGACAAATAACAACAAAGAATTGAATAAAAACTTAAGTCATGAGACTTACTATTTCTTTCAGTTTTGACACCTCACTTTTTACTAGGATTTATTTTATTGCATCTCAATAGTTGAAAAAGTTATGTGTTCTTTGCAGAGTTGGAAATAAGGTTTTATACTGAATAAATTGTCTTGTCAAGGTATCAGGTTTCTAAGACATTGTGTAATAGAGCTGTTGACAAAAATTTAATCCTTTTGATACTGTGGTTCAATTTCTGAAGCAGATGAGATAATTTCATGAAACAGAAATTTGATCTATTATAAATAACTCTTCCAAAATTCTAGAGCCTACTCCCCACAGATGAAAAAACTGATACAGTCTGAATAATCTTCTGCAGAAAATACCATTCAAGACATCAGCATTGGATTAGAAATTTTTAGTAATCCTTGAGCTGAAAGTTCAGGACACCTTCCATTTGGTCATCTCATCACTAATATAACTTCACATCCATCTATATTTAATAGTAAAGTGAATACTTAAATATTTGATATAGTGAGCCAAGAATTTTTAATTAATTAAGATTACAGCCTTAGCAATGAGAAAAAGTCATTATCTTGTTGAGAAAATCAGATGAGACAACCCAGAATTTTAATTAATATAAATTAATTAAAAATTGAATGCAGTGAAGTGTGAGTCTGATCTTTAGTGGTACGTTGACAACAACAGACATGTGATTCAGTTTTACAACTACACATCAGTAAAACATAGTCTAACCAATGCTAAGACAAAAAGTCTAAAACTTTTGCAAACCCTTAGACTGATGGGTAAGATATGAACACTTTACATACATGAATACTTACTGGTGAGATAATTTACAATGAAATGGCCGCATAAAATTAATAAAACCTCTTTGGGGGGTTTTCCTTAGTCTCCTTTAACCTTGAACTTAGTAAATAGAATTTGGAGTGAGTTTATAATCTTATTGAAATCAGTTCTTATCATTGTAAAGAAAGGACTAAGTATTTTTTTTGTCTCTTTATGTCTGTGTTAATGAGCTGAGATAGTGGTGAGTATCAGTTTTCAAAGGACATTCTAACATTTTTTAATTTAGATTATGATAATTTGTTGTACTTGAAAATCATTGTCTTCCATTCATGTAGGCATGTCCTTTGCAAAGTGCTGGTGTCACATAAAATGCACCCATGCCAGTGCTGCTTAAATGCACCCATGCTGGTGGCATGTGATAGAAGCACCTAGCAAACTCTATAAAGTGGTTGGCATTAGGAAGGGCATCCAACCATAGAAACCATGCCATAACACAACTTGGAGTCTGGAGAGTTCCTCAGCTCTATGTCAAACCATCCAATCCATGCCAGCATGGAAAATGTACATTAAACGATGATGAATATGAATTTATACACATGAACTCTCTTAACCTGTCCAATATATATATATACACACACACACACACACACACACACACACATATATATATATATATATGTGTAGAGAGAGAGAGAGATAAACAGACAGACATACAAAAGGGTAGACTGATAGAGAGATAAATAGGGAGATGGCATGTAAATATACAGATATATACATTACTATGGCACTCCGTCAGTTACAACGACAAGGGTTCCAGTTGATCCAATCAATGGAACAGCCTGCTCATGAAATTAACGTGCAAGTGGCTAAGCAATTCACAGACGTATACCCTTAACGTAGTTCTCAGGGAGATTCTGCATGACACAGCTAGCCCTTTGAAATACAGGTACAACAAAAACAGGAGGAAAGAGTGAGAGAAAGTTGTGGTGAAAAAGTACAGCAGGGCTCGCCACCTGCCGGATTTTTGTGGAGCTTTTAAGTGTTTTCACTCAATAAACACTCACAACGTTCGGTCTGGGAATCGAAACCACAATCCTATGACCGTGACTCCACTGCCCTAACCACTGGGCCATTGCGCCTCCATGATATATACATACATACTTATGCACACGTACATATACATGCATGCACACACAAACACAAACACACAAGTAAATTCTTTGACCCATTTTAGAACTAAAGTTATGGCTGCTGATACTATAATTCTGTCTGATGTGCATTATAAATCTTAAGATATTATTTACATTTGTAACGAAATCTCTGTAGATTTAATAATATAATCTGCTTATTAGGTTCTTTATTATATGATATTATTGTTAATGAAATACATGTAAAATGATGTAACTAAATATTTAATGAACAAACTCACTATTTTTCTTTTTTACCATATGCATTCTATAATCTTTTTAACTTTGGAGACCTGTGAAAAGAACCTAAATACAAGGAATATTGCATGATTCTCTTCAGTTTGCTTTTTTGATATGTAAGGATGTGCATGATATTATAAATATCATTCATGCTATTTAAATTTTAATTGTACTGTGTGTGTGTGTGTGTGTGTGTGTGTGTGTGTGTGTGAGGGAGAGAGAGAGAGAGAGAGAGAGAGGGGTTTTAGAGTAAGGAAACTTCAAGCATATATCTCTGCATTCTCACAAGTCAATTTTTGTCCATTTCCACAATTGCTTTGGCAGAGCTACAATGAGCAATACAACTAAATTCATACATTTACACTGGCTCTCCTCTTCAAATATTAGGGAAGAGAATATTTTACAATTCTGAGTACATTGTCTGTTCAACACACATTGGAAATAACTCTTCATTAAATGTTCATTTAATGTCTATCCATTCTAATATTTTTTCTAATCATTTACATTTCCCTTCTTTTCATTAAATATCACCTTTTGTATTGTTTTATTCTTTAGCCTCAAAACTAAAATTATTTCAGACATATTCTAATTTACTTGTCAGATTCATTCAAGAAAGAAAGAAAATAGGAAAGAAAAAAAAAATGATTTAATGAAAAGTTTTTCTCAGTTTGTTTAACACTCAATCCTCCATTCTTTTGTTTTTGATGAGCGATAGCTGTGATCTTTCTTGGTCACCATTTTAGTTACAACTATGCAATGTCTGCTTGGCATTGTCCACCTCTATTGTTCTCTTGTCAGTTTAAAAGTATTTGTTTATGAAATGTATTTTGCAAAAATAAAGGGGAAAAAACTACAGGAGTGAAAATACTTAATCATTTCTGACATAATCTCTCCAGGAAATACCTTCTGAAATAATTTACAGGAATCAAAGTCTACTAGCCCTGCCAATACACATTAGGTGAACAACTGTGACACTGTAATAACAATGGTAAATAATAATAAAGAAAAAAAAAATGATGATGATAATGATGATGTTTCTTACTAAGTCAAATGATATGGAGATATAATAGATTACTTCTGTAACACAAGAGCCCTTCTGCTCACTTTCCCCAGACTTCTTGTGTGCTCTGTCAAACAGTATTGTCACACAACCTGAAACTGAGCAATAGCAAATATTCTAAGCATTTCAGCTTGTCAATGTTTCAGTAAAATTCGCAGATCTATCGATTTACTCAAATTAAAAATGGTTGGATGCTGTTCTTGAAGGTTACTCCTAATGTACTTTAAAAAGTCTATTATTCTGATTTCTGCAAACCCAAAGGAATCTTGGTTCTAAATAAAGACTGTTTCCTACTAATTTAGCCTGGCAGTGATGATTTAAATATGTTGATGGAAACTAATTGTCCAATAGTCATTTACTGTAATTTATCAAAGAACTGCACATTCAGAAATATAAGCTACCAAATGCAAACCTATCAAAAACATTAAATGATTTATATCTTGCTAGCTTTAACCTTTAAAGCTGAGTGATCATAGTTTATCATAAGTAAGATTAAGCAGCTTAGAAACATCTTGCTAAATAGTACAGTAACTTTAATGTTCATGTATATTCCATATTCTTGAATTTAGTCAGATTAACCAATGCTTTAATAGTTTGAACTTGTCTGCAGGTATTAAAATGTTAAGAGGCAAGTGTATTGAGAGTTAAAACTTTGAATATCAGATTCATTGCTGATGATTGTTCTGCATTACTGAGCAACAAAGATTAAATAATTTTAGATTTCTGCATTTATTAAAATATTAAGATAATACATGACAGCTACTTATTCTGCTATTTAAAGCAATTCTGTTGAATTGGTAAAAAGCAATTGGATAGGGATAAAATAGAATTATTCCTAACCTCTGGCAAATTAAGGAACAGTAAAATTTAACATTAATTATCTCCATGTTAACTTAAGTTGAAGCACAAGTATATTCAAACTCCACAGATATCTTTTACATAATAGCATAAGCTTAAAATGATAATGTCTTGTAGCTGATTCACCTACATAGGTATTTTCTTGTGTTTAAATTTATAAGATTAATATTGATTCCTAATGCTATATTGCATGATGATTAAATGTGCTGATGATTAAATGAGGAAAAAGTAGCATCCTCAAATTTCAAAAGGTTTCAGATAAAAGAATGCAAATTTAAGTAAGGAGGCGTTAGTATAACTGTATTCACTTTACAATCCCAAGTTAAGGGCTGTAAGTTTACCAAAACCTTGTTAATAGAATTTGTCAGAGAGGAAACTACTCATAAAAAAGTCAACTCATCAAGTCTTTTGCTAACTTTTCATGTTTGCATGTGTTAGAGAGGTCATCAAGGTCAAGTCAATATTTAGAAATACTGTCATCCTAAAGGAATTGGCAGATTATGTCTCCTTCATACATTCCATATTTTTGCAAGGTTTCTCTGTCTGGATGCTCTTCTAAATGCAAAACATTTTACAAAATGTGCTTGATGCATGTTATTTCAGCACCAACACCTGAAAAGATGTCATGCTTGAAGAGACTAAAGGCTCTTCTTGATCTTATATTATCTCTACTCATTTGTCAACAACTCTTTGAAAGTACACTAGGTGCATGTTACCATGGCACCATCATTACTGAGGTTTTCATGTGCCCCCAAAACTAGAGAGCCTTCACTATTCTACAATGTTGTCTGTCTTTCAAATCAACATGTGCAAGTAGGTGAATACAAGGGGAGAGAGAGAGAGAGAGAGAGAGAGAGAGAGAGAGAGAGAGAGAGAGAGAGAGAGAGAGAGAGAGAGAGAGAGAGAGAGAGAGATAGAACAATGAACCAGGGGAGCAAGAGTAAGGGGAGCAAGAGTATGATGTGAGAGACAGAATAATTAAGATGTGATAGAAAAGGAAGTAATGGTATAGTGACAGTGCTGGAGGCAAAATATAGACAAGAGAGCTTTGGTAGGAAGGTATGTACAGGTTGAATATATGATGGGAGAAAGGTAGAGTGATAAGGCATGCAAGGATTTGGACAGATCCAATTCCACCCTTCATTGCATAGACATCATAGTATAATGAGTAAGAGAGAGGGAAATATGAGAGATGAGGAGACAAATGGTAGATGAAACAACAGATAGAAAGTTTAACAGGGAAATGTTAAGTGAGATACCCAAACACGTGGCCACACCCAGCTCCAAACTTACTTCACTACCACCATTTCAATGGTTATTTATCAAAGCTTGAATGAGTGGACAAGTCAACCATATATTGCCTGTCATTGTGACCCTTAGTAATTTCATTCATGAGGCTCAGTATATACACTGTAATACACATACACGCGCCTGTGTGTGTGTGTGCATGCATGCATGTGTATTTGTGTTTATAATCTAAAAGCTAATGTTGCTTATGCAGTGTCCCTTTCAGTAAATGAGTGGTTTAACAAATAAGAAATAGGTAACATAAGTACCAGACTGAAACAAGCACTGGGCACGAGTTGATCGACTTAAACAATTGAAGATGTTGTCCCATCACAACCATAGTCCAATGACTAAATCAAGTGAAAGACTAACAAAGAAAATAGAAAATAAATAGATCTTAAGCTGTCATAGCAAAGCCCTTTGATATATTTTTATGACTTTGTGAATTAATCCTAAAGACAAACTCTCAATGTGAAGGAGGTAACTAATTTAGAAGAAGGAAACATAATCGGATCAAAGATCAAAGTGACAAGACATTTATTAAACATTGATGGATGCAACATAACAAAATAGCAAATAATAATAATAATAATAATCATCTCTTTAGTGATCACAAGGGACCAAGGGTGTAGAGGGACAGTTCAAGGACAGAAAATACAAAAGAATAAGAGGTTTGCTTAAGTAAAAGGAAGACAACAACAACAGCTAATATTACAATATCAATAGGTAAAGGTTCCCTGAAGTACAGGACAACAAGAATCATCTAGGGTCACTAAAGGCTACCATAGATCCTAGATTGCACAACTACCAAGGTTAAGTACCCAATCCTAACAGTATTCCCTAGTCTTGAGGCACATACTAAAACTAAAAGCAGGCCTACTCATTTCAGTCAATGTCCATTCAGTAAAGGAAAGACCCATTCACTCAAGCTAAAATGAATTCACTTAGCCCAGGCCTATTTGCATGATAATTAAATCTATGATGGTAATATTTCAGCACAGCAACTGCCCCGTAGTTTGAACCAGTAAAAGTGTAAGAAGAAAGATAATGTTTTATAAAGCTATAATTCCTTAGTTTATAGGTGAGAGTATATATTTCAATTCTAATGTTTTCTACAAAGGCAATATATACTGAATAAAATAACTTCTAAACAGTTATGGGTCTTATGTTTAAACCTGGCTCACTCGGAATTTATTATTTTTCTTAAAACACTAGTCTGACAGTGACAAAATGATTGCATTATAGATGACGATGACAGATGATGACAGCAAAAGTTATCATTGACAACTGTATGTGTAAGGATTTTAGCAAAAATTAGAACTGTATATTTAAAGCTAATTATAAAAAAGAAAGGACAAAAAATGGGAGAAATGAATAGTAAAATATATAGTAGCATAATGAAGAAATACTGACAATAAAACTTATGAAGAGATGAAGAAACAAAAAAGCTGCTAGAAAAGAGAGAAAGCTGAAAAGTTGAGAAAAAAAGAGATCATATAAAACAAATTGAGAGAGAAGACAGAAAGAAAATAACAAGACAGTGATAAAGGGAAAGTAAGAAAAAAGAAGATTATTTCAAAAATATATTGTAAAAGAGAAAAAGAGAGGAACAAACCAGGAGGTAAAAGATCAATATGGAAAACATAGAAACAAAAGGAAATGAAAGGACAGAGTGTGGAGTGTGAAAAAAATACGTTTAGTTTACACAAGTCAAATGAAATACTCAATTGGAAAAGTTGTTCTATGTCAGCATGAAATTTAGATGTTTGTTATCAAAAGAGTTCAGTTGTATAAGCTGACAAGATTGTTGTTTGGTGCCGCATTGAAATCCCTTTCATCTTTGATCTCTTAAACCAACAACATAAAGTAAGCAACACCACTGGATTGCAATACAACATGAAAGCAGCGATTGACTGCATGTATTTTCTAATTTGTAGCCCTCTTAGAGAAACAATGAAATCGAAAAAAAAGTTTACACTAATACCACTGAAGTTGGCAGAAGTGGTAGACGTTTAACTCAATATTTAAGTAAGTTACTTTGTTTTACAGGGATCAAGCCCTGATGGGTTAAATATAATCCTTTATTGTTATGGAGGTAATATATACACATGATTACATACACACACACAGACATAGATATGTGTGTACAAAAATATGTAGAATTGACCCCAGTACTTATTCTATCAGTCACTTTTTACTAAAATGCTAAGGTACATAATGTAAACAAACACCAATTGTCAAGTAAAGAGAGACAAACCCAACACACACACACAGAGAGGCACACCACTGATTTTCCAGCAGTTCACAATCCAGCCTTCTTTAATCTGGATAAATTACAAGAGGAAGCAATCACAAATGGTGCTGTGTATACCATATTTTTATATGCATTATTTCCACCCTTAGCAAAATTTTGAGAGAGCTAATTTATCCTTAACTATGGCTACTATAGATAAAAGAAATGAGAGCATCAGTGGTAGAGTCAAACATGCACAACTACCTGTATTTCATCTATCAAATTCATATTTAATACCCCGTATTTAATTAATTTTTGTTTCTACCAATTCATGGTACCGAAGCCACATGGGAAGTGTACAATTAGTAAGTTAGGTGTGTTGAATCATTATTACATGGCAATAGATGTTCCAGCAAAATGCTTAATCCGCCAAGGCTGTAGAATCAAAAATGCTGTAAAATCATTTATGTACCTGCATGTACAATCCTTTTCCACATAGTCTCTCTCTACCAAAATTACTCGCAAAACAGAGTTTAGCTCAGGTTGTAAAAGAACGCTCTCATCCAAAGTGTCATACTACACTAGAACAAAACCAGTAATGATGTGAGGTGAATTTCTGAACAACATAGATATGTGTATAAACACATACACACGTACATGTATATATGAGTGTGTGTGTGAGTAAATGAATATATATATATATATATATACGTACACATACATACATGCATATATATATATATATATGCACACATACATACATGCATATTACATACACACATATATAAACACACACACACACACGCATATATATATTCATATGACTATGTGTGTAGTGAAGCACTAAATAAAATCTTACAAACATTAGTTAATAATAGATAGCCTTATACTTCAGCATACAAAGCAATGCAACAAGGAAGTGTGGTGTCAAAACAGGAAGTGTGTGTAAGGGGAGACAAATGTTTTTAGTTGGAGTTATGAACTCTTTTCAACAGGAAGTTTATGTCTGTTCCTAGT
>NC_068984.1:28891750-28900383 GCF_001194135.2 Octopus bimaculoides
GTAATATAAAGCTGAAAAAAAAAAATTAACACCAAATATACAGTGCGTGTGTTTTTATTGGCTAAACTGGCAATATGACCATCCCCAAGTACAACAACATCTGTTTCAACACACGATTTCACATAAAAAATCTTGCAAAACAAATATATATATATATATATACATATATACGATGGGCGTCTTTCAGTTTCCGTCTACCAAATCCACTCACAACGCTTTGGTCGGCCCAAGGCTATAGTAGAAGACACTTGCCCAAAGTGCCACACAGTAGGAATATATATATATATGTACATTCAAGTGAAGTTTATTAGCACAATGTCCCTATAAGGACTAACAATAATCAGCCATATTATATATGTATATACTTTGATATCTCATTAACTCAAATAATGCCATATAAATTTGCACACCTGTAGAAATATACCTTTTTCCATATATTTTCCTCACATTTACAATTTACTGATTTTAATCTGCAGGTTAATATAAGGGCCATAAAATCTTTTTCCAGTTATTCTTTATAAACAGAAGAAACTTTATGCACAAGCATCTAACGCTGGCGCTTTTGTCTAAGGCCTTCATAAATTGCTCAATGATCCCAAGTTTATGCACAATGGTGGAAGTAATATGTCATTTGAATACATCAAATAGATCAAGTGTGTTGCTATTAGTTTTTCTACTGCAACATTGAAGGCATATCAGTCCATTCTAGCACACAGTTTAAATTTATCTCAACTTTCCAACTAATAACAGTAACAAGGTAAATCAGTGTAATCTCTGCTTCAACAAATCTCCATAAATTATCTAGTAATGTTCGTCATATGTGATCTATGTTAATATTGATTTCATTGGACCATAACTTTTCATTATATCAGTTTAATAAGCATTAGGAACTGAAGCAGATTATATCCATTGCATATTAAAAATTCTCCATGTGTATAACCTTAATGGTCTTTGAACTGTCAGAAACAAAAAAAACAAAAACAAAAACAAACTCCATTTATTTGATAACTGATCATAAAAAGAGTCATGATTTGCTTTTAAAAACTCTAACAAATATTTTTTACTATTTCTGTAAACACAAAACTCTTTCTAGCTAAGATGTCATTAGCTTGGAAGAATTTATTGAAAAACTGAGATCTATTACAAAATTACTTAGCTCAGTCTGAATAAATAAATTTCATTTAATTAAGGTAAGACTGAATCTTTAAAAACAATATTCTCCATATTAGTTCCTCCAATTAAAGAATAGGTATCTAACTGCATGATAATATAAAATAGTGAAATGTTGAACAAATATTTCATTAATATGAAGAAGAGTTCACAAGTCTAACATTGTGTACAAAAGCAGCAAAATAAAGGAAAAAAGAAAAACTGGTTAAGAAGGGACACTCAAATTGTGCACATATACTCATCATCATCATTTAACGTCCACTTTCCATGCTAGCATGGGTTGGACGATTTGACTGGGGAGTGGCGAACCAAATGGTTACACCAGACTCCAATCTGATCTGGCAGAGTTTCTACATTTTCAAATATGATACAATATTAGAGAAAAATATATAGAAGAAATTACATGTTTGAGTGTTTTAGTTGAGATATTGCAAGCCAAATATCAATTTTTCTACAGTTATTATTTCAACCTCATGTCACTGTTTAACATAGCATTTTAATGGGTTCATTTCCATCATCTTCAGATAACTTATTCATACAGTCACAGAATCTATATTTAAGGTAGAGATGGACAGAGCCTCAACTTATGCAATGATTATGCAACAAACAAAAGATTCTCCTTGCAGTTACTCAACCTGCAAGAAATAGCAGCTACATATCCTGAAATTATCTCTGTTTTGATTTAAAAGAGGCAAAAGACACTAGATGATGTAGTTGTCAATGTATCATAGTTGGAAAAAATATACCAAACAACCAAACCTAGTCATGATAGTTAAGTAAATTAAATTAGTAAATTACTTAGAATGTGTTTGAATTCATAGACTAATATTGAATATATGTAAGAAGAGGTCATATGACTATAATCCTAGAAAGAACCTATAAATAAAATAAGTATAGCAAATGATGACAATAAAAGTCACAAAACTGAAATCATGTATTTTTGAGATGGTCAAAAGAAGCAGTTTCAGCAAAGAAAGAACAAGTAAAATATTTAGGACAGAGGGTGTGGTTGGAATATAACCAGATAGGCTTAGAAGGATTGCATAGAATAAACATTATTCATACTTTTCTAGACGGAAGTTGGAGAAAGATTCTTGAATTCACTAATTTCAGAAAAGACACGTCCTATTAAAATAATAAACATATAACCGATTGACATCAGTTGCTTGATGAGGTTGACACCTCTCACTTGCAAGTTTAATTTCATCATCTCCTTCTCCTCCACCTCAAAATATTATTTTTTTCCCAAAAACTTGTTTTTACATTTGCTACGTATTTCTGAGAATTTTGTAATATCAAACTAATATATGGAAAAGACAATATTACTTTTTGCTGTTGTTAAATAAGCATATATTCATGAACAATAACTCATTGGGAACTCTATTGTGATAAGCCTCAGTCCACGTGTTTGTTTTTTTTGTTTTTTTTTGCTTTTTTTAGAAAGAGCATTCTACTTCTGTATTCTATTAGCTGATACAATTTTGACTGCATATTATAGCTTTTCCTAAATGTGGATGGTTGAATACAAATAATTCTTTTATAACATGAGCCTCTTGAAGTAAAACAAGGATCACATTTATCCATGTATTTTAGACTGCAACAGTACATAGCGCTGATATGCTGTAACTTGTGTACATTTTAAAAAGTTTTGTTATCATTCACCTCCTGCCATATAAGTACTTGATGATGTGTTATCTTTTAAGTTTCAGTTTCAACAGCCAGTTTGGGGGAGATTCAAGTGTAGTTGATTAAGACAATACTGAGACAATTATCAAAAATTTCTAAAGGCACCTCATGAGGTTTGACGCTTAAGAGTTAAAATGTTCTTTTTTTTCTTCTTTATGCAACTTATCTGCAATTCTATGTAGTTCTATATGTTTTTTATAAAGCTCTGTTACAGATGTTAGAGATATTTTATGACTGCATGATCTTACACAGGATAACATTTGATATTTTAATACCTTCATAGTGAGCTTACAATTCTTACCGAATTGGAATTTTTTTCCTTGATAAACCTTGTCTTGTATTTTTGGCTTAAAAGTCATTGTCCAGGCATCTGCCAATATCTGTGTTCAAGCTAACTGTTGTAAAGTCATTCTCATCTGCTGATGTTATTTGGGTAAATAGAATAGTGTCATCAGCATAATGACACAGCTCAATTTCAAAAGGTAAACATCATTAACAGAAAAGGTGAACAAATTAAGTGTTAAACCTTAAGTGACTAAAAGTACATTGAATATATTTTGAAACACACTTTATATAAGGAAATGGATAGTAAATTGGTTCATAGAGCATGAATTAATGCTGTCATTTTAAAATAAGTTGTATGAGTATCTCACAAGGAGAGATTATTGTAATCACATACGCAGCAATATACATTAAACTAAAGGTAGTTAATTAAAATGAAATGAATAGATGTGATAGTCTCTAATTCATACTATCTCAAAATCTTAAAATGCAAATGAAATTGCAAATGGCTATAATTTTGAGGAATGCGATAAAATGAAAAGCGATTGAAAACTTTATGTTAGTAGCATGGTAGCAAAACATATGCAATATCTTAAATAAAGATTTAAAAAAATTATGATATCATTTGGGAAGAACTATAAAATTCGAAATATCTAAGAGCAAGTGTTTTTCCAAATGCATGTTAATATTTTAATAAAAAAATAACATTAAATGTGGTATTAAATATTGATGCATGCCTGATCATTAAGAGTAACCAGATACAATCTAATCAATTTACAATGAAGATAAATTCTAACTTTTATCCACCTAACTTTAACTGAGTTTTCCTTGTATTTAGGCAAACTGTAAATTAGTTGCCAGTTCTATTTTATGTTAAAGTAATTGGTTCCAGGAAAGGTAGACAGTTATAAAAACATCTGCCTCAAGAACAAAATTGCTTAAATCTGTGCACGACAAATGAAATACCCAAACAGAAAAGCAGACATGAACATCGTTTAAGCTTCACTTATGTCATAAATGGATATTTTCAATAGTTTTAGCACCTATAAGAATATTAAAAATCTATATATCATGTTTATCATATGCTAATAAACTAGACTGCTGCAGAGAAAGGGAAAATACAAAGAAAGGAAAGAAAGAGGGAGAGGAAAGAAAGAAAATTAGTAATCTCTTAAATAAAGAACAGTGATTGAAATGACCAGAATGTGTCCATTAATCACAGGTTACTTACATCTCCTGTCACTAAAGATTCACATTCAATAACGAAAAGACACACACACACACAAACATACTTCTTCCAGCATGCAAACATAAAATGTGTGGAAGTTAAAGGCTAATATATTGTCAGAGAATAGTAATTGATGTGTCTTGAAAGAGTGGGCAACAGCTGGAATATTATTTAAAGACTAAGGTAATTATGTAAAATCTATGGAGAGTTGCTTTGAACATCAATTGATGATGCAATCGAGCATTTGGATATTTTGTGCAATATTTGGAAATTATGAGCTAAACTAAGATAGAATGAAATATTCAGAAATCTTGTAATTGTTTCAAATATTTACTTAATAATGATGAATTTTAAATCCTATTGAATTCAAATTAATCAAGACTGTACTAATATATTCCAAAATTATTTGTTATAAGTATCCTAACATTGACACAATCAGAAATATTGCCAATTATAGGCGTAGGAGTGGCTGTGTGGTAAGTAGCTTGCTTACCAACCACATGGTTCTGGGTTCAGTCCCACTGTGTGGCACCTTGAGTAAGTGTCTTTCACTATAGCCTCGGGCCAACCAAAGCCTTGTGAGTAGATTTGGTAGACGGAAACTGAAAGAAGCCCGTCGTATATATATGTATATATATATATATATATATGTGTGTGTTTGTCCCCCTAACATCGCTTGACAACCGTTGCTGGTGTGTTTATGTCCCCGTAACTTAGCGGCTCAGCAAAAAGAGACCGATAGAATAAGTACTAGGCTTACAAAGAATAAGTCCTGGGGTCGATTTGCTCGACTAAAAAGGTGGTGCTCCAGCATGGCCGCAGTCAAATGACTGAAACAAGTAAAAGAGTAAAGAGTTACTGATAATATTTCTCTACCTGTATTTTTCTTGGAATCATCGTTTGTAAATGTTTTTATTGAACATTAACTGAGTCAACAGGAATAAAAGTAGTTCAGTCTCTTAAGACTGTCCTTATTCCTCAGATTCATCAATACAATATGCCTTTTTTATCATTTAAGTCACTCACAAATACATACATTTAGTGCAGTCTCTATGAATATTATTATCTCAATTGTTACTACTGTTCCTCCATTATAGACACAATGATCTACTCATTAATACAATCATATGTTCCTACTCTGCTATTCTATGCATTGTGTTAATTTCTTTAACACAAAAACAATAACAAAAATAGATGATAGCTATGGTAGTGGTGGCGGAGATGGCAATGGTGGTGTTGGTATTGAGAACAGTGAATGCAGAGAGTAGTAGAATATATATTTAGAGAAAGAGATTATAATGGTAAATGATGGTGAAGGTGCTTATACTGAAACTGAGTGTAGAGAGAAAAAGAGAGAGAGAGAAGGAAAGATAGCATGGAGTCATAATGGGAAAAGAAGTTTGTGGTTTGTGAGTGAGAGAGAGAGAGAGAGAGAGAGAGAGAGAGGAAGGGGAAGACTGAGGATTCAAAAAGTGAGAGGCTGAGTAGAGAGGGAGACAGAGAATTCTAAGATGTGAGAGGGTAAAGCAAGAATGATGTCAGTTGAAGTAAATATGCAAGAGGCAGAGCAGAAAGTGATATGGAGATGGGGGAGAAATAAAAAATATGAAAATGTAGCAAAGTTTCTGATATCACTGTGTCTTTAGTTATCTAATTCTCTCATTGAATTTGTTCAAAATATTTTTGATGTAGTATATAAAATAACAGTATGATTAGTTGAAAGTATTAAATCACTACACAAAAGCAATGCAATGATTACTAAAATCTGTCTACATAATGTATCTACACTTTATATATGTTGGTATGTGTGTATGCATTTCAATACAACTGTATGCACATGCATACACGTAAGTATATATTTCATGGGTTTCTATAAACTTTCAACAATCTTACTGCTTTCAACATAACCATGGAATTTCCATGGGTATTCTGGTAACTATTATTATAAGTTTGTTTCAACGATTATCAACATAGTCATCAAAACAGCTATTAGTAGTACAAATGCTATTATGTCACTATTATTATATGCATGTACAAACATACACATGTGTACACACATGCAGACATATATACACAATAAAAATTGAGTGCTTACTAATGATAAAACATGCATAATGAATAGTAAAGATGTGGTAGGGGGGATATTAAAAATAAAAACAAGAAGGAATACACAAAGATTACAAAATATTGCACTTCAGGAAGTAGTTTTCATTAGAAATATAGTTTCATAATAATAATAATAATAATAATAATAATAATAATAATGATAATGATAATAATAATAATGATAATAAATATTATTATAACAACAATAGATGTGAAAAAACAAAAACAAAATCAAGAGTCATATCAAGAGTACTATACAATCAATGACTGCATACATAGAGATTGTTCACAAAACTGTACATACACTTTCGCTCTCACACATACACAGAAACACGCAACACTGACACACATACATACAACAGGCCTTTGAAAGAGAAACAAGGCAAATATGAATGCTATTATCACTATAATAACAACACTAAACACAACAATAATTATATGTACAAGCAGGGCAACATACAATGTGCACCACCTCCTTCTCATTCTGTTACATAATTAGGAAACATTATGACCCAATATTGATGAAAAAAGTCATAAAATGAAACAAAAAGAAATATTTTACTTCCACTAATAACTATCATAGCTGTCAACTTCTGAATTAAATTATATTGCTCTGATATGAGGGAGTGTATTTTCACTTGCATTTCATTTTGCACACAAATAATCGTTTTGGGATGCTTGTTTTTGCTTGTTTTTCTTCCTTTCTTTTTTTTTTGTTGGTTTGGATAGGTTGTGGCTTACCCAACATATGACACCTATTGATAAGAAGCAAGCTACATACTTGTTATCTAAATAACTAAGAAAAATATCTTAAAGAATAAAGATATCAATCTTTTGGTAATAATTTACAATATATACAAAATTTTAGTCTTCCAACCTTCATTAGCAAAGATTCAACTGAGCAAAACAAAAGTGATAAAAACAGTGGCAATGTAATGATATATTTGTGGATGCAGGTCATCAATCTTCCTTCAGTAACTAACTGTTTTTACCTTAAGAAATAACAGACAAGCCAACAAAGGAGCATTTGACTTGCTAGAAATAGTCATCAAATCTCCTCAAATTACAACCTACTGTATTTAATAGGAAAGGGACAACAGAATACGATTATCCAAATAGACTGTGCCTGTCTAAAAATGAATTTGAGTGAATATGGATGGCATGCCAATGCTCTTAAGTCTAAGGATTAATCCTTACTGAGCTGGGGTTAAACAATAAAGCACTATTCAAGTGTGATCATTGCCAGCATCACCTTACTGGCACATGTGCCAGTGGCACGTGAAACACAACATTCGAGCATGGTCATTTCCAGTGTCGCCGGACTGGCTCTCATACAGGTAGCACGTAAAAAACACCTTTTGAGTGTGGTTGTTGCAAGAACTAAAAGTTGGAGGGGGATGGGATAAACAATCTGCATCAACTTGCTATAAAAGGTAGTAATTTTACCTTGTACTTATTCTTAGTGCAAGTTTTGAAGAGTGCAGTTCAATTTTAACAGCTATTTTTCAAAGCAATAATGGAAGTGACAAAGGAGCATATTCGGCAGATTTTGCTTTATGAGTTCAATAAAGGCAACAACACAACAGAAAGTGCGAGAAATATTAATGCCATATATGGGGATTGGACAAAATATGTAAGCCACTGTCAACAGTGGTTCCAGAAATTCCAAACTACAGCCTAGAAGATAAGCCTTGTTATGGAAGGCCTGTAGAGCTTGATGAGGATGTAGGCAACTTTGAAAGGAGAAACACAGGTGCTCAAGGCTGAAGAAGGTCTTCAACCACATAAGGTGTTGTTATCTGTTTGGTGGGATATGAACGGTTTAGTCCACTTTTAACTTTTAAACCCAAACCAAACAATAACAAAGGAGATCTACTGCAAATAGATTGAATGGCTTAAGTCAGCACTAGAAGAAAAACGACCATCTTTGGTTTCAAGACGAAAGGTGTTCTTCCATCAGGATAATGCTCAGCCCACATATAGTGAGGATGACATCCCAAAGGCTGGATCAGTTTGAATGGGAAATGAAGCCCCACCCACTATATTCGTTGGACATTGCTCCATCTGATTATCATTTATTCTGCAGTCTTCAACATCATTTGGACAGAAAAAATATGAATTCTGTAGACAAGGTCAGAACAGTACTGGAGGAATATTTTTC
>NC_068984.1:28901118-28902527 GCF_001194135.2 Octopus bimaculoides
GTGTGTGTGTGTGTGTGTGTGTGTGTGTGTGAGAGACACTATGAATTTGAGGAAAGTCTTGCATATTTTCATTCTCTTAACTTACAAATAGTATTTGTAATGTGCATGTTAGCTTAGTTTTTTTTTTCTTTTCCGAAAGCCTTAGGTTTTCCAGATTGTCATTTCCAAACAATTTCAAGAGCATCAACTATTACTGGTATAAATGTGGATTTATAATATGATTATAGAAACTGAAGGTTTCAAAGCAGTCATACATAGTTATCCTCTTTTTCTATGAAAATAAAAGAGATGTTCAATTCAGCAAATCAGCTGAACTCTATGATGGTACATACTTTTTCTTCTCTGTTCCAAATGACACTGGTGTGTTATATTTACACTTGGCAGTAGTTTTGATGGGAATGTTCCAGCAATATCCTTTTCGCTGATGTGTGTATGTGTGTGTGCATGTATGTATTGAATAGCAAGGGAATTTGTTTTATTTTCCCCAGGACAGTCCTTTTACTGATGGCATTGTATATTGTTTTAGCAAGTTGCCTTGGGTTGTCGTGCCTTCATGACATTCCTGGGTGGCTGCTGATCATATGTGTGATGTCATGTGATATGTTCAACATTTCCAATTGCACCTTGGGCCTCCAAGGACTCCACTGTCTATTATTGTGTCTCAAGTATTTTGTAGCAATCTCTTGCTAATGGACAGCGAATGCATAAACTTCAAAGTGTGATGTAATGCAGTTATGAGTTCATAAAAGGCCAAACTTTATCATCAAGTTTTCAGGAAACATTCCGATGAATCATTTCCTTTTGGTAGGCTGAGTATTTCACATCAAGGCCTTCTTTGTATATATGTATCTGCATGCATGTATATTTTATTGTGTGCGTGTGCACCTGTACATATGTATGTGTGTGCATGCAAATATATAAATATACAGTGATATCTGCGCACACATTATAGGAGAATCACATAGTAAATAACAATTCTTAATACTACCTAATTTGATTGAGTAGGGAAGAGTGAGTATTTTGTTTGTGCGTTTGTTTTTATAGATGTGCTTCCAATAAAGATATTTTGTTTTGTTTTGTAATCAAACTATTTAAAGAAGTTACGAAACTTAACATTAGGAAATAAGTAAATAATGAAGAAAATGAAATGAAATATTGTATTTAGAATGAAAAATGATCGAAGCTGTTGAAGAATAACATATTGAATAAGATAATGGAGGAACAGGAAGAAAGGCTATGGCAGGGGGTAATGTGATAAATTAAGCTAATGAATCAGAAGATTTTAATCCAAAGCACTTTCTCCACTTTTTTCTCCCCTCTAGTTTGACTTTTTTTCTCCAGCTTCGTTAGTGATTTTCAGTTCATGTCTCATGGTATGCATTTATCTATTATTTTAAAATTTATTTTAA
>NC_068984.1:28902537-28910460 GCF_001194135.2 Octopus bimaculoides
TGTGTGTGTGTGTGTGTGTGTGTGTGTGTGTGTGTGCAACAAATATAAAAATAAAAGTAGATTAATTGTGGAAGATTTGTTTGCCTTTATTGAATTTATTTCTATATTTTTCTCATTTTATTTTTATCCATTATTTTATAATACCTTTCTCTTAAATTTTCTTTTTCTATTTCTTAAAAAAATTTTTTCCCCTGCTACAAGACAACATTTCCTTTCAATAAACACATTTCAAAAGAAAAAGAAAGAATATTTATAAGAGAGGAAGGAAGGAAAAAAAACAAAAGAACAAGAAAGTAAGGAAGCAAAACAAAAAAAGAAAAAGAATGATGTAAAAAATAGAGATAAATCTGCAAAATGCAATAGGAAAACATTAAATAAATCTACTATCATAAAATATAAAATATTTTTCAGATCTATGTTTCAAATATAATGAAATTATAGAGTATTAAATTCCTTTTCTTTCTAAATAATGATACATTTTCATACGATCCAATTGATTACACTGCCTCCCGTATAAACCCGACAAGATATTTATTGTTACTTTCACAAGATTTGCAAGTGTATTATCAATTTCAAAGAAATGCAATTGTCTTCATTATTCCATTTTCACCAAACTAGCAATATTAACAATACAAATAAAAAAAGGAAAAGAAAGAAAAACAGAAAATTTGGGTGGAAGAAAATGAAGAATGAAATAACATAAGTGTAAAAATAAAATATAAAAAATAAGATAACAAGATTCCTTGAGAGATGATATAAATATTTCATTGAATGACTTGTTTTTTTTACCTTCTTAGTCATCTTCACTTCAGTTGAAAGAAGATTTTTACCCACCACATGATTATGCAGAATTTAAAGAAGAAAGAAATACAGTAACCAAGAATATTTGTTCATGTTGGAAATAGTTTTCAGATATCATTTTGTGTGTCTTTAGTTAAAAAGAAACCAAACACAACTGAAATATAAAGCTACATTAAGATACAAAGAGAAGAATGTATGATTTTTCAAAATAAAATCAGTATCTGTGTGTGTGTGTGTGAGCATATACATGTGTGCATGACTGTATGTAGGTGTGTGTCAGTTTATTAATAGTGTTGTTGTTTGCAAATGTATCTTCTATAACACTGGAAGACTGAATTTTACTGCACTTTACTCACTGATTCCCCTTCCAACCCCAAAGCAATGGGGTTTGGGATGTTTTGAGGGTCCCTAATATCTATGTGTGCATCCTGTTACATATGGCTGGAAAATCTGCCCACAAATTTAGTAGTAATCAATATGTCGGTGAAACATTTCAAAATTTTGTAGATTTAAAAAGACAAGGAAAGAGAAAAGTGAAGGACACTGAACAAATAAATAAAAACAGAAAAGTTATAAATAAAAATAAATAAGAGAAGTGCTAGACATGAGTCAGTGTCCTAGGGTAAAACGTGATAGATCACAGAAACAATGCTTCCTAGTTCAAGGGAAAAAGGAAGAAAATGTCAAATTGTATTTTTTAGCAAAAGGGAGTGGATTTTCAAATGCCTTCAAGGAAGCAGATAGGAAATACCGTGACCAATATATAAAATTATGTGCTCCATGTATGAAAGTTTGTGCATGACCCTTTAAACTGAGGTGATTTGAGGATCGTTTTCCCCACATGAAAAATTGTTGCAAAAGCAGTAACAATTACAACAGACCCCAGCTGCTTCTAGGGCATCACCATCAAAGTTCCATAGATAGGGGACAAACCTGCCTCACCTTCAATGCTAGATCCACTGACTGGAGAGAGTACCAAAAAGCTGTTGATTACCCCTTCTCCAGCATAGATACTGTTAGAGACCTTAGGAAAACCAACCTACTGTCATTGTGAAGGAAACAGAGAATAAGGAGGAACAAAAAACACTGAGAGACAGTGAAAAAATAAGGGAAAACATGAAAAACCCAAGCACAGATTTCAGGCAAGTACAAAACAAGAAGAGCTCTGAACCGAACTCGGAATCTTGAGGTTAGTAGCCCGCATTCTTAACCACTATGCCATATGCCTGTGGGCAATTATGGAGTGAATTTTAGGGCTTATAAATCTAATATTCTCCTATCCTTCCTTAATACCAGTTCCCATATGCTGTTCATATCTGCACTCGGTCTGCTTAGGTGGTTGCTGTGTCCTAGCATATGTGCCGCTTCAGGAGAAACCGAACTTAATATACAAGGAAATATATATTGTTAGTTTTTACTTTTTGTTTTGCATTTGCTTTTTAATGACTTTTCATTTTCTGCCATTAAAAAAAATTAAAATACACATACATATATAGCATATATTAATTAATTTTTATAAGGAAAGTTTGACAGGGACCCCAGCTTGCTCACTTTCATCAGACACTCTGATAAACACAAGCAAGCCAAAACTTCAAAGTCACTGTCAACTTCTTCCTTGTAAAAGTTAATAAATATACAGCCTAATATAAAGTATTGAGTAATCCTTCAATTTAATGTTAAATTGTTTTTATATATAACTTGACATAAAGACAAACACATACATACATTTTTATATATACATACATACATATATATTGGGAAATGAAAACCATCCCTTTGGACAAAGAGGACAACAATCATCCAGTGATGCTACTGGAGTTGTATGCATGTTACACTGGTATTTGAGTATGTGATCTTTCATGAATGAAAAGTCCAGCTTGTGAAACTGTAAAGCAACCAACAAAGTGTGTGGGTGAGAAAATTTCTGGTTCTTCTACAAAGCAGAAGTTCAAACTCAAGGAGTCTTGGGTATTATTTTATTATTTTGTGGGTATTTTAAAATTTTTCGCAAACTGCAGTCTATTCTTTCTTGTTATACACTGCCAATCTCTTCTGTTGCATATGTTTCTAATGAACAGTGCTGATGTTTAAAGAATTAAGGTTGCTTTTTGTGATATTATGAAATCTCTTTCTGATTCTCCATAAAAATAATCATTTTAGGAGTCTGAAGTTGTCAACACAGATGACTTAACCAGCCCATCAGATATGATGGAATGAGCTTGCATGCTGAGACAACCTGCCTTTTTCAGCACTTGATGAATCTCTCCAGTATTTTGATGTGCAGATATAGCAGCGACGTGATGATGACAGCACTATAGATGCAAAGCTTATAGGACAGTGTTAAATCTCTGTATGATCAGAATAACTTCTTTAAAGTCTCAAATGCAAATAGCGCTATATTAATCCTCAAATTCATTGTAGTATTTAAGGATCCAGTCTATTACCACTAAATACATGAAAGAATCCACTACAGCAAATCTGATCCCTTACACAAGTTTGTTTGTTTCCACATAGGTCCCTCCTGGAGGAAGTGTAAATATCACCTTGGTCTTCATCAAGTTTATTGTAAGTCCACAAATAGTAGAAACTTTATATGATTTTGTCTCTCGTGTGTGTGTGTATGCGTGCATGCATGCGCACAAGCATGTACATGTGTGCCTACATTCACCCAGATACAGTTTTTTGAAGATCACAAGAAGGTGAATTTTAGGGAATTAATATTAAAAGATAGACACAGAAAATTTTTTTTTTAATCTGTATAAATAAGAGAAGTCAAAAGAGTAAGTAAACATGAGTGAAAAAAAGAATGGAGAATGATGCAGCCAATGTTAAGAACATGTTTACAGTAAGTGGAGAAAAAAACATAGAATAAAGATTTTCTTCAGTAAGGTAGACAGGCAGTCAGATGACTATCTTGATTTTCAATAGAACAATGCAAATAACATTTTTTAATTAATTAAATCAAAGTTAGGAACATTTCTTGTTCATCAAGGTCAATCCTGCATGCGGACACCAATATGTATTTAGATAAAGACATACCACATAAACAGCTGTAATGGTACGTATTTGTAATTTAGAAAATTAATGCCAGCAGTTAAAAGTAAGTCTTGATGTCTGGAAAGTATTGTATCAACAACTAACAAGAAGAAGTCATGAAACAGACATGAAATATATATACATCTCACAATTCCGCTGTGGTGTCACTAGAGGTTAACATTCACAGAAACAGATAATATGTTGCAGAACAATGTAAAAACAGCTGTATTCCTGCTGCAACAAAATCAATAAATTTGATCTCACCAATTAATCATTCTTATATAATTAATATTGTCAATGACATCATTAATCTAATTGATATTAATTTCACATTACCAATATTGTAGATGTTATTAGCATTCTTCTTTTAATTAATATTTTCCACAATACTAATGATAATATTAGCTTTGCCAACATTAATGTAATTAGTATTATCAATGTTTCAATCGTAGTGTGTCTACTACATAGCTGAGCCATTATGGTCAGTGAGGTGTTTAAATGAAGTTAGGTTCAATTCTTGTGATCTTAAGCAATTTTATTTCCTTTACTTCGGACTGATAGTTTGGGTTGAAGAATAGGAAGTCGTTATAATAATGAATCAAATTAACAAACTCAACTGACTGCACTTTGAAACACTCCCAAACTGAAACCAATGATCAGAAAATTTGTTTGATGACAAACGTGTTATAACCATTAACTTATAAGTATTTCACTTGTCTGTGTTTTGCAAGTATCATTTTATTAGTAATAATGCAATCTTAATTGACATATCAAGTACTATGCTTTAAAGGAATACAGTATATTATAAAATTATTCTGAAGGATTTTATATAGATATACTACTGTTTATCTATACATTAAACTCCCCCACTCTCTCTTTCTCACACACACATATATACTTTCCTTATCTTAAAGTAAAATACATAGAATATTGAATGAGATAAGTAATAATTGCTTCAGGAGTAGCTGATCAAATTTTCAAAGATAATTCTAAGGCTAATCTATTAAAGAGCTAAGCAAGAATTTATGATAAGTTGATCTATACACTCACCTCCAAAGCTGGATTACAAAAACTGTAATTACAATAAAGCAAACGTGACCAAATCAAAGACAACGCTGGAGAATACATTGGCTACCCACCCAATTAAAAGACATTTTCTATATTGTTTTTTTCTTTCCATCTTTGCTGAGTGGATGATTAAACAGAAGCAGAAGAAAACTATACAACTTTGAAGAAACAATATTTTATGGCATTTTTTGTAAATTCTGTCACAGTATTTTATATTGTCAGTTATTGTTATATAACTTTACATGCTTATACATATTTATATATGCTTTTTGTACCAATTTATGGTAGACATTCAAATAAATTTTTGATCAATCAAACTTTTTGAACCACCTTAACTTATCTGGCTTTCCTCTAGAAACAATGGTTTGTAAGAGATATTTCACCAGAAATAATCTTATAATTATAACTCTAATACAGTAATCCCTTGACCCAAAACCTCCCACAGAAATAATTAAGATCTAAAAAATATAAATACCTATCAGCTGCAGAAAACCTGTGATATGCTGAGGAATCCGCAATATAAATTTACATACATTAGTCAGAAAAATCCACGATGTACCAAGTATACAATAGGTGAACCACAATACGGCAAGGGATTACTGTAGTTGGTATTCAAACAGTAAATGCTTTATTTTAGTATTAAGTTCCAGCAGCATTAGATAATCATATATAAGTTGGTGGCACACAAAATGCATCCAGGGCACACAGTAAAGTTGTTGGCATTAGGAAGGGCATCCAGCAATAGAAACCAAAGCTGACATTAGAGCTCAAAAAAGCCTGGGGGCTTGCAGGATCTTGTCAAACTGTCCAACCTATGTCAACATGGAAAATGGACATTAAGATGATCATGATATATATTAATGAAACATTTTAAAATGATTATCATACATCATTGGCCTTCTGATAACCCATTCTCATTCTATTTATTATGATTTTACCTATAATCTTCTCATAGTCAAATTAATTATAGAATGCTCTGTGTTGATATTGTAAGCAAAGCTTTCATAACAAACTCTCAAGCATTTTTGAAACAAGTACTACATCTACAAATTCTACGTTTTTACAAAACAAGTCAACACAATAGTTTCACCATTGTTTAAATGTAGAAGAATAACACTGATTTTCTGGACACTATGTGCATATCTGAATACCATATGTCAATGAAAAAGTAATCAAAAGATTCATATATATTCTGTCATCAGCACTGTTATATGTCTACATCAAAGACCCTTAGTTTTCAATGGCTCAGTCAACTGAATGCTAACAGTTTCCACATGTGAGGATAATTCATTACTGTGCGCAACAGCAATGCTGTGGATTTGACAAGTATTTCATTAACTTTCAGTATTAAGTTAAATTCCTATCATATCAATCCAGAAGCTTCTCAGTAATATTCTAAAAGACGTGAGATTGTGTATCCTTGGTGTGTGTGTGCAACTATGTACCCCCGAGCATATGTTAAAGAAAATGATAAAGAGAAGAGAAAAGAAAATGTATACACAAAATAACTCCAAGCACAATCAGCAAAAGGTGACAATGCATACATAATTTGTCTTAAACTATTATTACTCTAATTCCAATCTGAATCATAGAGGCTTAAATAAATGGAAAATACCTTTGATTAAGAAAAAAATAACCTAGCCTAGGTTATTAACAAATATTTGTTGAAACTTGATTTATTTTTCTTATTTCTAAGAAGATTTAATTTTCAATTAAGATTTTCAAGAATGATTCTGTGTTAAGTCATTTGTTACTGATTTTGAGCACTGAGGATTTTGCCAAAGTAGTTTTGCTTTAATTATATTTCAGTTTATAGAAACCAGTTATTTAGTGTGGTATTTGGCAGTGGAAAGACTAAAGCTTAGTGACATGGTTCTTTATGCAATGAAAGACAGATCATCATTATGGTGCATGAGGAAAATGTGGAGGGAATGAAAACAAGGATTAGTAATTCTTCTATATCATTATCTTTAAAAAGAAAAGTGGATAATTGATTTGGGGCAACAAAAACAGTAACTGACTGGAAAAGAGAGAAAGAAAGGATTGGCTAAAGATGGAAATGAACACTGTCATTCTGTGAGACAGGAAAACATTTGGAGGAAAAAAAATTTGAATGTGTGTAAGAAGAAGCTGCTGGAAGAAAGTGCAAACTGATGCAATAATTGTTCATTTATGAAGGAACATAAAGTTTATTGATAAAGGAAATAATTGGAAGAAAAAAAAAAAAAGAGATGCAGTTACCTTAAGGCAGAAAGTGGGAGAAGAGAAACAACTTGTTGGTACAAAGATGAGAGATAAATTATTAGTTCCGTTTCAGTTTTTAAGAAATCTCAAACAAATGAACAGGGATTTAAACTGCTAGTGAGAAAGATAGAGTGAATTTATTTAAAGAGAAGGAATGTTGACTAAGAATCAGAGAAATAAATATAAGATATGGAAAAAGAGATAGAGAGAGAGTAAGACTTAAGAGATATTTAGCAATGCAGAAAAAGAAAACTTGAGAATCATGTTAGTGAAGCAAAAGATAATGAAAACATATCAATAAGATGCAGGATGAATTTGTTTTACAAATTATTCAAATTAATGTTTAGTGTATTTGCTATTGTTCTGATTACATAAATCTCATAAAACTGAAAAACCACAAACCATGAATCAAGATGTTTTACTGAAAAGACTCCACATAGAGCCCACAGACAATATAATCTGAGTAAATTTGCATTCCATTCCTCACACAATATTATCTTATGTTCTTCATTACAACTTTTAGATCTGTTTTTGTTGCTGTTGATCTTTAAATATACCTGGTACATATTATGTTTGGAAAGCTAACTTCTCTTGTACACACAAGGAAATATACATATAGGTGCAGGAGTGGCTGTGTGGTAGTAGCTTGCTTACCGATCACATGGTGCCGGGTTCAGTCCAACTGCGTGGCACCTTGGGCAAGTGTCATCTACTATAGCCTCGGGCCGACCAAAGCCTTATGAGTGGATTTGGTAGACAGAAGCTGAAATAAGC
>NC_068984.1:28910470-28915853 GCF_001194135.2 Octopus bimaculoides
TATAGCCTCGGGCCGACCAAAGCCTTATGAGTGGATTTGGTAGACAGAAGCTGAAATAAGCCCGTCGTATATATATATGTGTCTGTGTTTGTCCCCAACCCTAACATCGCTTGACATGTAATGCGGGTGTGTTTACATCCTTGTAACTTAGCAGTTCGGCAAAAAGAGTCCAATAGAATAAGTACTAAGCTTACAAAGAATCAGTCCTGGATGGATTTGTTCGACTAGAAGGCGGGGCTCCAGCATGGCCGCAGTCAAATGACTGAAACAAGTAAAAGAATAAAAGAAAAATGAAAGGAATCTGTTTAGAGTACAAACACAATATAGAGAGTTCAGTGTCTATTAGAAATTGATGTGACTATTTAACCCTAAGTCAGGTCCAATCAAATCAATTTATAATCAAAGACAGTGGTGTAACAAGGGCTCTCATCCAGGAGAAAAAGATAGTTTGATGCCCTTACCTTAATTGATTGACTTGCTAAATGAGAGGAAATTTTGCACACTTTCATATTGCACTCAGGAGAAGGAGCACCCAACCGCTTCCTCATTTCTCCTCTTGTTACAATTCTGCTAAAGAACTCTAATATAACCACCCCATCATTTTATATACCAGTAGCTACAATGTCCAGTGCAGGGAGTAATCCAAGAGAGGCTTGGCTGCTTTTCCTAATGAGCCAAAAGACAGTGGATGCTCCCTCGCTCATATGAGACTCCGTTTATTTATGATTTTTGTATACACAATATGGTTACAAAAAAAAAGCAAAAACTTATAATAAAATGCCTTATCTACTTCAACTTTATACATTGATTGATACATGCATACATGTGTTAATTGAATATATAACTCAAAGTATATGTTTAATCTTTATTGTAAACAATCTATACATGTGCTTCATGTGCTTACATAGAATCAATGTATGTATGCACGTATGATAACCTAGCTGTAGTTTTACTCATTGTTGAGTTGAAAAGTAAAACAGTGGTTGGAAGTATTGAATAGCACTTGACATAATAAACTGGGTAGAATTTCTCTTAATATCTACTATGATAATACTCCTGTGTTTTTCTCCGTCACAACATATGAATGAGAAAGGAAGGAGGAGGTGATGGTAAAGTGATAGTGGGATGATGGAGATATTACGGTGAAAAAAAAAATCAAACAGCATTTCAACTCTGAGTATATGTGTGTATATGTAGAAGGGAGGAATGTGTGTGTGTGATGGATGTGGGATGGTGAACATTCAATGCTGAAAAGAAAAAAAATCAAATCAAACAATGTTTCAACTCCGTGTAAGTATATGTGTGTGTGTATGTGTGCAAGGGAAGAATGTGAATGTTTGTATGTGTGATTATTTTGTACCTTGTTTATATATATAAAATACTACAATTAGCCGTCATTTTTGACAGCACGGGGCTAGCTAGTCAAGTAATATTCATTATATTTCATGGATGAAAAGCGCCTTCTTGACTGTTCCTGAGAAGAAATCTGGATCTGTGATAGCAGGTTAAAATGTGTTCAAGATTCTATTTAGAATATCAGAACATCATCAACTATTTGTCATTTCTACCATCAAAATGGTCAGTGCAGGAGAGCAGTACAAGGTGAGCTATGTGAAATCTTTGAGTAATTACTTGGAAATATTTTATATACATACACAAACACATATATGAATGGAGATAAATATATGCACAAATCTATCTATCTATCTATATATATATATATATATATATATATAGATATGAACACACACAAGTACATAAATAAACCAACACCATATGGTGAAGTGGGAGTGTACATACAATATATGTATAAGTAAATCTATATAACAATGATTTGATGGTGAACTAAAACACTGAATTTGTAAAAAAATTAAAAATCGTTACCACAGATATTGGTGACTGAAGCAAGTATATCATATTGATTGTCCTGTGTGAATGTAATTATAATGTGTTTGGTCCTAATATACACACACACACACACACACACACACACTGATCTAGTAAACTCTGACACTTTGATATCCTCTAAACATCAACCGATAAACATATTTTATAGACCTAAGTACGCAATTTTATTTTATTTTCTTGTGTTAAAATAGTAATTAATAGAATATAATTAAAAAAGTTGCTAACACACCAGTGCAATAGCTAAAATCTAATCAGTAATAGAAGTCTTTTGGTAGTGGAAGTGGTGACATGTGTGGGTTGGTGTAAATTAATGTGGTTGTATAGTGGTGAAGGTGAAGATGAAGGTCATTTGCTGTCATGTTTTAATTTAATTCTATTTTTCGTTTCCTTGACTATCATTATTGGCTTTATTATACATACTCTGCTTTCTGCTTTACTGAATATGTATATGTGTGCAGTATAATAAACTGTTTGGTTTCAAGTGTTCAGAGTGATATTCAATCATTAAAAATGCTCTATAATTGTTAACATATGAATCGGAAGAAATCATGTTACCCTGAAAACAAAATCAAAATGGACTTTTAAAAATTTGTGTTAAAATGTATGCATTTTAGTTTGAGTGAATAGACAAGTAGGAGTGGAGTCATGGAGAGTACATTTATACTAAAGTAAAATTCAGTATTTCAAAGACATTTTAACATCCACTTTTCTATGCTAGTATGTATCAGACAGAATTTGTTGAGGCAGATTTCCTATCACCTCCCTGTTGCCAGCCCTCATCATTTTCCAAATAAGATAATGTTTTTCCATTGCCAGGAACACAAGATTGGGAATAAAGGATGAAGTATGATGGTGGCGATAGTTTACAACTATCATGCAATGCCAAGACAAAGAGACAGTAATACACACACACACACACACACACAATCACAAATACTTATAAAATGGGCTTCTTTTAGTTTCCATCTATCAAATCCATGCAAAAACCTTTAGTCAGATCAGGGTTATTTTAGAAGACCTATTGTAGAAGAAACTTGTTCAAAGTTCCACACAGTCATATTGACCCTGAAACCATGTTGGTTCAGAAGCAAACTTCTTAACCATACAGCCATGATGTACCTATGCCACAACTATGCATCTGTGCTTAGTACTGATAGGACAGTGGGCAAACATTGCATAATGTCACACCTAACATGGAACCTCTTCTTGCTTTCATATCTGAAGTTCCTTTATCTCCCACATCACATATGTGTGTGCTCTCTGCTCATATAAGTTGGTAGCATGCATGACAATATCTATAGTACTTAATGTACAACGATTTTTGCTACATATAATATTATACATCTATAGTATGCCAATTCTGTAATTTTTAATAGGTAGGCAAGACTAGCCATTGTTTAAGTGATTACTACAATATCCGAAGCAATGTCTTGGGTATCCTCAAACTCATTGCCAGCAGCTTAAATTCACCAGGGCATGCCATGCCCAACCATCTTTTGAACACAATTTGGGTAGGGAAGTTCAATGACACATTTTCAATCTCAGCTACACTCACATCTCTCTTTTTATATGAATATTTATCTGGACTTTCTTTGATCCTGCCTATAGTTTACCACCATTATTCTTACTGTTCCTTTTGTACTTATTGTAGCTTCACTTGTGGAGTTATATGTGCATGTACAGTGGTGTGTATATATATAATTGTTGTTGCATATATTTCTTCACACCCTTACATATGTCACTGTAGTTATATATATATATATGCATTTACTGTTAGTTTATTTAGGATTGAATTCAACAATACATCACAGATTCCAATGTTAGAGCACTCTTGTCACTTCCTGTACCACCAGCTAGGCATATAAATCTTTCGTATTTCTCTACACTATGCAGAAGTCCAAGATCCTAAAACATTGGACTTTCTACACCTCACTGCAATCATACTCATTTGGCATTCATTGGACTTTCTCTTTGATGTATTGTTGTTGATACAGATCTCATCAGATTCCTCAGGTTTTGAAATTTACTCAATTGTATTATGCATTTGAGCATTGCACTGAGAGATTTGTGCTTCAATCATCCATACGAATCTCTACAGCAATTTATGATAGCTCTCAGTTAATGGTAGGAAAGGAGAGGATCAAAGTAAAACAGAAGAGAGAGAAAAAAATAAAAATAAACTGAAGAAAATATTAAAAAAAAAACATGCAAAAAGCAGAATTACTGTGATAAAGGGAAATGCATGAAGATATCACCCATGTGCTTACAGTCATAGCTTCTGCTTCACACACACACATACATACATACACACACATATATGTACACACACACATGCATATATATACACACATGTCTCACCCTTCTTTTTCCAGTAATTTTGTAGAAAAGAAAACAAAGCTGGCATCTTTCATCATACACGTATCGGAAAATATTTTAAATGATTTTTACTTAATAATAAAGGATATGATGGAAACCTTTGTTGTAAATGTATGTTTAAAAATATGTGGGCCCACACAACATGTATGTGAGCAATGCAACCTATAGAAACTCTACAGTTTGATGCGCCTGCTTTATGGTATGTTATATACTTCTCCTCAAGAGATGACAACTCTAAGGATTCCTCTTTAAATGATATCTACTAGTGTTGATTTAGCTAACTACTCATCTTTTCACTAGTAAATCTGTGATCTTGCATCATATGCAGTTAAGACCAAAAATTTATAGGAGAGCCATAAAGTGAGCTAAATCAAAACAAGTATGTTATTCATGATTACTTTTGCCAAGGTTAACCTCACAAACCAATGTTTTTGGGGTTGTTAAAATAATGTACCAGTCAAGTACGAGAGCCAATGTAATCAACTACTCCCACTTCCTAAAAGTTCTGGCTTTGTGCCAAAATCTGAAACAATTAATAAAGCCAGCAAGCAGGTAGAATAATTATCATGTTGTACAAAATGCTTAGTGGCGTTTCTTTCAACTCCTTACCTTCTGAGTTTAAATCCCACAACGGTAGACTTTCAAGGCTGATGAAAAAATGTTCCAGGCAAAGCCCTGGGATTGATGTAATTGACTGACCCTTTGGCCTTGTGCTCAAACTTGAAGTCATCATCATCATTATTATTATTATTAAGATGGCAAGCTGGCAGAATCGTTAGCACATCAGACTAAATGCTTAGCAGCATTTCTTCCAACTTCTTACATTCTCAGTTCAAATTCCACCAAGGTCAACTTTGTCATTCATGTTTTCAAGCTTAATACAATAACTATCAGTCAAGCACTGGGGTCAATGTAATCAACTAGTCTCTTTCCCCAAAATTTCAGGCCTTGTGTCTATAGTAGAAAGAATTGCTGCTGCTGTTGCTGCTACTTCTACTACCACCACAACCACTACTACTACTACTACTACTACTACTACTACCACTACCACTACCACCACTACTACTACTACTACTAAAAGCAGCCTACAGGCACAATT
>NC_068984.1:28915863-28920114 GCF_001194135.2 Octopus bimaculoides
ACTACTACTACTACTACTACTACTACTACTACCACTACCACTACCACCACCACTACTACTACTACTAAAAGCAGCCTACAGGCACAATTGTCAATGCACCTGCCATTTTGTCCAGCTTCACATTCTGAGTTCAGATGTTGCTAAGATTGCTTCTGCCTTTCATCGGTTTGGGGTAGATAAGTACCATTTGAGTACCAGGGTTAATGTAATCAATAGCACCCTCCTCATAAAATTGCAGGCTTTGTGCCTATAATAGAAATTACTACTACTACTACTACTACTACTACTACTACTACTACTGGTGGACTCACTTATTGAAGATGACATATGAGTGTTCAGCTTTTGCCAAACGACCTGCACAAATGATTTGTTTATAATGATCAAATGCATGGGCTGTACTCCCTCCATCAAATCAATGTTGCCCGAACAGGGACAAGATGTACCATACATCAGGTGTTGAAGTGATCACAGCACAATGCAAGATAAAGTGTTTTGCTCAAGGATACAATGCACCACCTGGTCTTGGATTTGAAAATACAATCTCATGATTGTGAGTGCAACACCTTAACCACAAGGTCATGCATCCTCACTGCTGTAAGTAGTAGTAGTAGTAGTAGTACTACTACTACTACTACTACTTTTATTTTCAATTCAGACACTTTACTAAATATCAAATTATAGGTGTAATTATCCCAAATGACACTAGATATGCATAGAAAATATCTAAATATATTAAGAATACTTCAGATGAAATGAAATAATAATTAATAGAATTTTTATTTTCAATTTTTTATAAGTAATTTCGGTTCTTAACCGTCTGAGAAAGTAAACCCAATTGTCACCAAATAATATCTATATTGTATTTTCAGGTATTCAATTAGGTACTTTTCTAGAGATATCAAATCAATATTTGTATGTCTCCAAAGAATGCATAATGGTAATTATTAAGAAAGAAGACAATTAACAATACTCAAAGTTTGATACATTTTTATGATATTACAAAATGATTTAATTTATTTTTCATTTTACATCTTTATAAAGCATGCAAATACCTTGTAAAGGAATGTATATTGCAGTAAACATATTCTAAATTAATCCTGAAATCAATATTTCTAATAGATATTCATGATCAAAATGACACTAATATACTTTATAGCAGATATAATTAACAGCTATACAACATATATAAAACATCACCTTTTTTCTGAAAAAATAACACACATTTCTGTAATAGCAGATTTTTGAAAGTGGGGAAACATCCAGATGCCAATTAAATTCTTATCATTACAAACGAAAAAAAATTACAAATATCACCTCGTTTTGAGGAGCTTATAAATAGAAGATTCAGATAATGGGTCTCTACAAAGTCATGATTTAGTAAATTTGTCTCCAAAGATTAATGAAACATGTTCCAGGATATAATTTAAGTACTTAAAATGGCTCAGACATAGCAATGCAGATATTACTTCCTATGTAAATTAAAGCAATAAGGAAAATTTTTAGTTTACTGTCAGCATATATTTTTTAATTTGTGCATTATGCATGAGTATGTAATTTTTTAATAAATTAATGAAAACTTCATTAGCTGTCAGTAATTAGAAACACCATTACAACTTTTGCAAGTGTTAATATAAACATGATACAACCAATTATACTTAATATAATTACCTCTCAAAATAAAATTATGGCAGTACATTGGAGTCCACTATTACATGGTAGAAGACTACAGCATATATCAAACCATTAAATACACACAGTGGATTTACTATTCTTGCTTGTATAGCCAAGATTTTTTCTTTCTAGTTACGAAGAAAGGGGCTGTACCATGGCCTTTCCAGGTCATGGCAAACTCTATGCTCTTTGTTTATATTCCTCTTGGACAGTTGAAAGTTAGTACTAGCAGGAAAAACTGTGTAAAGAGAGAATTCTAGAGGAACAACATTCTGGAGAGAAAGATTGAGTGTAGGAGTTAGTGTGAGGCATTGCATAATAAAAGGAGGAAATATGAGTGAGTCCAGGAGTACATGAGTGGAAGGGACATGTAAGCAGACAGATGAAAAATGCAGATACGACTGTAGTAACAGTTTGAAAGTTAGAAGAGAGAGAGAGAGAGAGAGAGAGAGAGAAAGAGAGAGTATGTCCGTGAGTCAGAGACTGAAGTACACTGGTGGACAAGTTTATGCCTATCAGCCAAGTGTTTTTTTTTTTCAATGTGGTCTAAGGTACTGTGTGATTATATACATTACTCTCTCAGATATAAAGTTAACAACTGTTAGGCACAGTAATATTTTCTAGTTCTAAAAATGAAGGCTATTTTAACGAAGCAGTCTTTGCTATGATGAGGATGTGCACTCGCCAACAAAGAACCTCAGCAACAGTAAATCCTAGCATTTGTGGTATACTTGATAGGTTCAAATTGCTTGTTGTGTGTTTTAAGGAGTGGATGGTAAAGTTTTATTGACTGAGTCATTGTACTGTTAAGGAGACAAAATTGTCATTACTCTTTTGGAGGATGAATGCAAGGTTTATCTACATGACATCAGCATAGATTTAATGTGTGGTGCCATGGTTGCATGTGGACAATGTTTGGATAGTGTGGTTTAAAGAGGATTAAAAGTTACATTATTTGCATAACTGTGGAAATCACTGGAGATGACAAACACGAGGGAGTGTATGGGAATGAAACTCCATCTGAGTTTGTAATGAGTGGGACAGAAGAAGAGATCCATTAGTGAATACAGTAATGGCATGATCTGACAGGAAGTCAACAATGCAAGTGAAAAGAGTGCAGATGGGTGGGCAGTTTATCCCGGAGATGTATAAGCCAGAAACAGTCAACTGCTTTGCTGATGTTTTCATCAAAATATTTGAGGATGATAGCTCACAGATGATGTAATAAAGAATGTCTCCAGTAGATTTGGTTTTATGAAATCTCCACAAGTAATCCTTAAAAAGCGTGAAATATTCAAATCTTAAGAAGAGATTATAGCTAGTGGTTAAGATGTTAAGCGTGAGTGTAACAGGAAGGTATTTGGCAGGGTAAGATGAGTTGTTACTCTTCTTGAGAATAGGACAATCTGAAGCATATTTCTAAAGATCAAGATATATTTTTGTAAAAAGAAAAAACTGAAAAGTTTGGAAAAGGTAAGGCCTAGCTCTATGGTTATAACCATCATGGCCAATGATAATTATAACTGGTGCTGGTTCACAGTGTAAAAGATTGATTTCTGTCATCAACTTAACTGTTTCTAACAAATCAAGTGTGTAGCACATTTGCTACCAGATACAATTAACTAGCATAGAAATGATTGAGGAGTTACTTAAATATTTTTTTTAATATTTGAAATGCAGTATTCAAATATGCAAAAGAGAATACTTAATTAAACAACCCAATAACCAATGTTCTCCAAAATAGTTTTTATTAATGAACAAGAACTGTACAAATTTTCATGATAAAATTTTTTACAATCTATGATATCGCTTGATGTCTATTTTGTTTTACAATTTGTTTTAAACAGGAACTTAAAACTACTCTTTGTTAATACAACTGTAAAATATTTTCTCCTTTCATTTCCCAAAATTTCCCTTTAGTGATTATTTACTGTTCACTTCATGGATCATTTACTGTACTAGAGTAACAACTATTAACGACACAACTACATTTGGTTCAACAAGCAGTTATTAACTATGTGAATTCTTTCACAATTATATTTGTTATCATTACTTCATTCTAACATGAATAAATCACTGTAACAACCTCATAAATATACCATCCTCATCTCGGATGTACATCCCACAACTTATTTTAAAGAAAATTACCAACATGAAATTGGAAATAGAACTCTACAATCTCAGATATCTACTAATAAGGTAGTGTACATCTCATGCCATGAAAAAAAAAAAAAAATAATAACCAGGAACAAAGGAAATTATTTACATGATGAAATCCAATACTTTTTTTTAAAGTAAAAATGAATTGAAATGATGATGTGTAGAGTGGTGTAGAATAGTATGTTATATCGTATAGTGTGTTATACAGTGTTATTCCATGTATGTGTGTGTGTGTATGTGTGTGGTACTAAAGAAATGACCTGTTCTTTTATATTTTCTATGGCACATATTGATTTACTTCACAACCTCACTACATACAAAGAATATGCAGAAAATAACTACATCTTGGAATTTGCCATTATTGATGTCATATTTCAGTTGAATATATATATATATATATATATATATATATATATATAT
>NC_068984.1:28920124-28927003 GCF_001194135.2 Octopus bimaculoides
ATATATATATATATATATATATATATATATATATAAATGCAAAAAAAAATAAATATGTTATATTTATGTTTATAGCATCAGTAGTGCATTGTGACATCAACATCAATCAACTGCACTTCTATATTTGTAGTTAATTCATGTTTTTAAAAATCCTCAATGTGAAAATATGGGTGGCTGCAGCATTCAGCAATTTTTGAAGAAATTTATCCAGCTTTCATGAAAATCAAGTAAATCTTTTGATATCTGACATGCTCTGATCTCAGTGGAAGCATGCTCAATGCTTTTAAGAAAAAGCTCTAATACAAGGAATTTAACAATACCAATTGATTGCGGACATTTTACTGAAGAAATAATGCTTTTATATTTTCGTCCAGCAGTTCACATGTTATCTTAAAAGACATGTAGTTCATAGATAACAATAATTCTCTGAGTAGTTTCCAATCTAAATAATGTAGTTTACAGATTCTTAAATACAAAGTGACAGGAATCAGAAAATACCATTTTTACTGCTTCTATGAGGAATGCTTACTTATATCTCATCTAGCATTTCAATTTTTTATTTAGATATTAACATGCATTTTGTAGCTGAAGTATTCCAATAATGTCACAAGATTATTATAAGTTTACCACATAATTTGATTTAATCATTTTTTTTTTTTTTTTTTAAAAAAGCTTTCTTAGATTTCATGAAAATGGGGTAATGGGATAACTATCCAGCAAGAATAAAGACTAAATTCTAACCAAGTTATGAATATATAACAGTCTAGTTACATAAAAACTTTTTGTTTTATAATACTAATTGGTACACCCTGTATTGCCATATAAGGTTTGAAATATTCTCTTCATTTCTTTGACATGGAAATGCAATTCAGACCAGTATATGAAATTCCCAAGGACATCCAGTCTGGAACTTTCATGTTATTATTTTAAGAACTAATATGACAAAAAAGGGAATCTAAACCGAGTGGACTCTTCCTTAATACATGTCTTTTTTCATAAAATTTTCAGGAATCTAAATCTCCTATGTAGACTGAACAACTCTCACAAACAATTTTGTTTAGATTCTACAAGACCACTGTAGAAGGAAATCTATGGAGATCTTTCAGTATCAACAAATGTAAAATACTGTGTTTCTTCTTAGCCCCAAAAGTTATAGTACTTCCTTTCAAAAATTTAAAAGAAACTTAATGCAATTTAAAAACAGTGCTGCAGTAAAATTCAAGCCTTTCTATAATGCCATCACTCATAAAAACAAGTCACAAATATTAGAATTGAGTAAACAGCTTGTCAAGCAAGCAACAAGTACTCATGACAAAATGATAAGATTCAGTAGAATGGTCTCATACAAAAAAGCATCTGAGACTTTTAAGCAAAATTCAACAGAAGAAAATTGAATTAAAAGGTTTGCATTAATAGTTCACTAATTCTTTTGACACCTGATGTACAATGCAGTGAATCATAAGGCATAGAAAGTTTTAACTCGTCAGCTTTCTGCTGTGACATTCTGAAAGATATTTTCCATGGGAAGAGGAAACTGATACAAGGACACAAACATTAAAAAAATGAAGTACGAGACCTAGGTGGACGCAATAATGCAACATTTTATAAAGTGTTGCTCTATATTATTTATACAAATACACATATTGCTACATTCACATATATATGCAAGCAAAGAAAACTGTTTGGTAAGAAGCTCATTTCCTAACCATATTGTTCTGGGTTCAGTGGCACCTTGGGCTAGTGCCTTCTACTATAGCCTTGGGCTCATCAAAGCCTTGTGATTTGGTAGGCAGAAACTGACAGAAGCCCATTGTATATTTATTTATTTATTTATTTATTATGTGTGTTTGTGTCTGTGCCTGTGTTTGTCCTCACTACTGCTTGTCAACTGGAGTTGGTGAGTTTTCATCTCCCTAACTTAGTAGTTCAGCAAGAGAAACCAACAGAATAAGTACTAGGCTTCAAAAAAAAAAAAAAAACGAGTTCTAGTATTGATTTGTTTGACTAAATCCTTCATAGTGCCCCACTATGCCCACAGTCAAATAACTGAAACAAGTAAAACATAAAAGATGTGCACGTATATTTTTAGATATATATGTGTGCACATATATGTGTAAAAATGTTTATATGTCTATGTGTATGTGTGAATAGTTATTAGCAGTAATTCAGAACAACATACACAGATTACAGATTTTAATTTTTATACAGAAGTAAAATTATATTCATGTGGTAAAGAACTCACTATTAGTATTTCTTTACATTTACAAAGAACATTACACATATTGCAAAAAGGCAGTAAAGTAAGTTCTCTTCATGATAGAGAAACTTTTATTAAGTATAATATGAGAACACATTCAAACGTAAGTTAACATAAAATGGAAAAAAATATATATAAATAAAACCTACATGGAGAGTTAAATAGAAGAAATAAGTCATGTTTAAGTGGTGCATTTATTTTTTAAACACTTGACCTACAATTTTCTAAAAATTTCATAAATAAAATATATTATGCAGCACTTTATTTTTAAAAGAAACAGTGCTACATAACCAAAAAAACTACATAACCATGAGTTGGTGTTAAAATCATAACTTATATATTTTAAGGTCATTTTTCATTCCATTTTTACATTTTATCTACTTATTAATTTTTTATTCAGTGTTAACATAATATTCTCAGTAACAAGAACATTCTTTAATGATACAGTATAAAAATTAACTGTTTCAAGATTTTTCAGCCATGAATTTGCAGACACATTTATCAATTGCTCAGAAAGATAACATTGTCAATAAGTTGTTTCTTAAATCATTAACCTCCAATTGAACATAAATTTTTATCTTCAAATTTGACAAGAAAATTAGATTCTTCTTTTGTGGTTGATCATATAAACAATTTTTTTCCCCAGCTAAGTGCAATGTTTTATTTTAAAGTAAGGTCCTATACACAGGTTTTTTTCTTAAATTTTATGTTTAGTAATATCAGTTTCAGGTTCAAATCTGAATGTAAATATTATGAAATTCATTTGTTTGAAAGAATGATTAGCAACTTCTGTATTATAGATATATGTAAAATTCTTAATTAGATAATATCAGTAAAGTATGTAAATTTACTGGTGGTGATAAAGTTTGTAGTGTCTTTTTTTGTTTTTTGTTTCCTTTTTCGATTCCAGTTTAACATACTTTTTGATCTGTATTAAACTTAATGTTTAAGAACATGCACATGACTTCCATAGCCAATACTCTATAATACAGAAGAAGACTCTGTCATGACTAATAAAACTGATTGCACCTAATGAAGTTTGAACTCATGAGACCACAAATCACTAGTTTAATATTCTGCTATTTAAATTTTGTGACTAGGCCATTATGTTACTGTAGTCTTTTTAATTTTAACTTTCTATTTTGTATGAATTTCACCAGATCTGTAATGGAGTTGAGATGGAAATTAAAATGGAAATATGAGAATAAAAAGGAGTACTTGATTTGGAATTTTGAGTTCTAAATAGTTATGAATTGTTTGGATAAGAGGTCAATGTGTTCATATGAACATAAGTATGTACACATCATTGTATACTTTAAAAAGCCTGTATGCATGTATAAAGGAGTATATTCAAGTGCCAATGGGTGTTTAATTTATTGAAATATGTTAATGTGTGTGTGTGTGTGTCTGCAAGTGTATAAATATATATGCACACACACACACATACTCACACATATATATATATATATCATTAACATTAATTGATGATGATGGCTTTAAGGGTATAATGAAAGGCCTGGCTGGAGGTCCAACTTTCTGAGTTCTTTTACAGGGCTTAGAAAAACTGAAGGTCTGCTGCAATAAGTGTATGACTGAGAAGGGAATATGCTGAAGAAAATTGATCACCCTGTATTTTCTTTTACCCAAAGCCAGGAACTTTTCAGCACCCTCTCATGTGTGTGTGTATGTGTGTTTATATATATGTGTGCGCGCATTAATATATATATATATATATATGTATATATATATATATGTGTGTGTGTGTGTGTGTGTGTGTGTGTGTGTGCGTGTGTGCTTAAATATTAATATGCAAATACATGAATGTATGATATAAACTGAATCTATTTTGCAAACATACACGTATGCATATAGCAGAACTTAAGAGCATGAGTGTGAGTGTATGGTGATATTGTATGTTCAAGTATGTCACCATTAGATACAGAGTCAATTCTGAAGCACTTATGAGAAGTAGAGACTAGCCAGACAACAATACTAAGCCCTAAAACTAAACAAAAACAAGTAAGCACTGAAGGGAAGATTGGAAGAGAAGAAAGGAAACAAATAGACATAAATTCATAAAATATACCACAGTAAGTATTAAAAATAAGTGAAATGGACCAAAATGAATTTGAAAGAAAAGGTGATTATAAAAATAAAAGAGAGGAGAAATAATAAAACAGAAAAGAATGATATATAGGAAAGTGGGAACACAACAGAATAAAAGAGGGAAACAAAGGAGAGATAAAAAAAAGTTAGAGAGGGAGGGAGGAGAGAGAGAGAGAGAGAGAGAGAGAGAGGGAGTGAGAATAAAGATACTTTGCTAGAGGAAACAATGGAGGAAGGTTAAGATTATTAACGAAATGTCTGACAAATTTCTCAGTAAAGCAAGAGAAGAATAAAATAAAATAAATATTAGAAATTATTGTTTTTGAATTTTGGCACAAGGCCAAACTATATCAACCTTTACCTTTCCCTTGGATAACATCGGTGGTATGGAGAGGGGAGGCTGGTATGCATGGGCGACTGCTGGTCTTCCATAAACAACCTTGCCCAAGCTTGTGCCTAGCAGGGGAACTTTCTAGGTGCAATCCTATGGTCATTCGTGACCAAAGGGGGTTTCTACTCCCCTTGATCATAAGTATTTACATGGACAGATAGTATCACAAAGACAAATCTCCATTCGCATACATATAGATATGTTGTATGTGTGTGTGTGTTGGATGTTTGTATGCATGTGCATGTGTGTATAATGGGCTTTGTAAACAAGAAAGGGGACTATGGTTCATTTATTATTTTAAATCAAAGTTGAGATACATCATTATTCCAAGGTTTCAATTTCATACAGGGTGTCTACAAAGTCTGGGTACATGGGGATTAACACATACTTTAAGAAATTATTATTTCTTATATTTAATTGTTTATGTTATGATTTTATTTACTCCATGTAGCCAGACTTTGTAGACACCCTGTATAATGCTCACCAGGAAAATGTTCATCATCACTGAATGTCCATTTTCCATGCTCACATGGGTTGGATGGCTTGATAGGAGCTGGCAAGGCCAGAGGCCACACTAGATTCCATAGTCTGTCTTCAAGTACTTAAGCCAGATGCCTTTCCGAATGCCAAATATTTTACTGAATGTACTGGGTGTTTTTTCCATGTAACCAGCATCAGTGCTTTCTATGCAACTCCAGTACCAGTACATTTTATGTGGTACCAGCACCAATACTTTTTACGTGGCACCAGCACCAGTATTCTTTTACAAGGCACCAGTACCAGTGCTTTTTACATAGCACCAGCATGTTTTTTTTTGGCAGCACCAAGGTTTGTGTGTGTGTGTGTGTGTGTGGATAGATAGATAGATAGATAGATAGATAGATAGATAGATAGATAGATAGATAGATAGAGATGTATATATGTATGTAAGTATGTGTGTGAATGTATGTATGTACGTACGTATGTATGCATGTATGTATGTAAAGTGCAGATATGGTAGTGGAGGTTAAGAATTTCACTTTGCAATCACATAGTTTCAGTTTCAGAGCTACTTCAAAACAACTTGGGCAAGTGTCTTCCACTATAGCCTCCAGCCAATTAATGCTTTGCGAGTGATTTTGGTAAAAGGAAACTACAAATTATACATTGGCAAAGATGTAAACACTGATGAGAAAACCAATAAACCAATGCACTCAAACAAAAACACTCCATGTTATCTATTTCACTCAAGTTGTATTACATGTTCCCTTGTCAATGTGACCATTGTAAATGCACTGAATTAGTGAGTGACTCCTTAAAGATTTGTATCTGCTTCTTCTGTTGATTTATATCTGACAAAATATTTCCCAAAACCAATAATATCTGGTGTCGCTGTTCCTCACATGAATATTATGACTGTTAGGTTGTACTTTCCCATTTGCCCTTAAAGTGCAAGGAGCACCAAGAAAATTTGCTCAACGTTAGCAGGTATTGTTACTTGCTTCAAGAAGCCTGGTGGACACTAACGTTAGTTAATAAATCAGCTGCAATATTTGACTGTGTTTTATTTTCCTCAAAATAATGAGAGGCAAATTCAACCTTGGTGAATTTTCAACTCAGAATATAAAGAATGAAACAAAATGCTGAAAGACATTTTGTCCACAAAAATGTGACAACTTACAAAGAAAAATGATATTAGTCAATAACTTATAATTAGTAACTTTTTTAAAGAACACTTCACCACCTGCAAAGCATTAAATATGTTAACATTAACTTAACTCATGTTTTTTTTTTCCAGTTTTACATATGGTGAAACACACAGACATTAGATGTAGAACATTTATGTTTTCAGAACTTCAATGTTCCACACATCAAATATACTCACTCTAACCCACCTTGTTTTTTAATATATATCCTTTCACTTGCTTCAGTCAATGGACTGTGGCCAAGCTGAGATACTACTTTGAAAGGTGTAACCAATCAAATCATTTCAAGTGCTAATATTAAACCTGATACTCATTCTATCAGTATTCTTTTGCTAAACCACAAACAGGGATGCAAACAAACAAGCACTAGTTGCAGACAGTGAGAAAAGTAAAGTGCATGTACATGCACACACACACGCACACATACACACACACACGCA
>NC_068984.1:28927111-28941399 GCF_001194135.2 Octopus bimaculoides
TCATACAATCTTTGGGTGTATTCAACTAAATACATATTCTACTCAATATTTTAATGTATTGACTTCATCATTGAGTGAAGAATCTTCTAAATCCCTATATTAAGGTAATCTTGTGTGAATGTGTGTATGCATGCATGAGTAAGTATATATAAAATAATGCATATCTGCAAAAGAAGTCTACAAAAATAATCATTATTTTATATTGATTTTTTTTTTTTAGAGATTATTTGATGAGGACAGCTTTGGAGTCTTTATTTTTCTTTTTTGTGATTTCCTACAATGTTTTTGTGCAATTTGATTTTTATCTAATTTTCTTTTAATCTGAAGACAAACTTTTAGAAATGATTTAGTGTTTGTAGTTGAAAGTCAAATTTCCAAAGTGGAATGTCTATCTGCAGTTCATTTTGTCCGTCACAAATGTAATACTGATTTAATTTCAAATGACTTCCTCTTTCCTAGCATGTGTACACCCGTGCACGTGCATGTGTATATGTACATAGAAAACAGTTATCTAGTTCTTACTTGAAATGATACATTCTATATTCCTCAGAGCAGATGAATTAAACAAATTCTTTTACAGACTAATTATGGTCAAAACTGTCCTTTTCCAGATTTTACTTATCTACAAAGGAATCCAGTGTACAAAACAAAAGCAAAAGAGTAATGATGGCTAATCTTGTGACAAGCAATAATAATAGAGTATCATGGTAAGTTTATAACTTAAACAAAATGTGTGCAATGAATTTATGGAAATGTTTTATTCCATGTAAATTTCTAACTCAATCAATCATCTGCCAGTCATTTTTAATTTAGAGTGTAAAGGTCTTTTGTAAATATATAAGGTATATACATTTTTTTCCTTAAAGATTGCAAAATTTCTTACATCCTGAAAAAGTTTCCTCCCAAACGTCAACCATTTCAAAAGCAGCAGTAATTTCATTGTGCATGTTCATATACACATGTATGAAGAATAAGGGAAAGAATTGAAAAACCCATAAATATATAAACCATTATTATCAGGTGTTGCCTTCAGTAATATATATATATATATATATATATATATATATATATATATATATATATATATATATATATATATAATAGTGCATTTCTTCTATGAGAATTAAAAAGAAAATTTTTATTTTAACATTGACACACAAGCACATATATACTTAGGTACATACATACAATTCAACGCAAGAACAATAACAAACATATACAAAGCAACAATATAATTGATGTTGATAAGATAAAGCAAGAAAATAGGTACCTATCAATAAATAGTTAGAGAAAAAAAAGTTATAGAAAAAGAAAGTGGAGTAAGAGCAATTTTTAATCAAAGTTTTCAATATGTCTACGTGTGTGCTTTTGTGTGCATAGACACACAAAGTGACACATGTGCACATACACAAACACAGGCATATTCCTTCAACATATAATTATAAATAATAAAGATTGAAAAGGAAACATCAGAATGTAGATTATCAACTATAAATCATTTTCAAAAGAAGGTTATTTCTAACATAAAAAATCAGAGGTGAGAAGGGATAGAGAAGAAAATAATAAATCATTCAGGCAAACACTTTCTTTCAATTATTTTCTCTCTCTCTCTCTCTCTCTCTCTCTCTCTCTCTCTCTCTCTCTCTCTCTCTCTCTCTCTCTCTCTCTCTCTCTCTCTCTCAAATATATTTGATGCATTTACTTTTCAAAAATACACCAAAGATGAATTTGGAATAAATCTACATTTCATAAACCTTCATTCTAACCATGCAAAATCAACAAAAAAAATATGAATAAAAGTTGTCAGAAAAGCATTGTAAAACTATTTCAACAGGAATTGTAACATTTTCTTCTACATTTTTTTTATATATATTCAGAAGCGTGCACGTGTGTGTGTGTGTGTGCTAATAATTTTTATATTATAATATTTTTGATAGCAGAAAACAACTCAATAAAATATGTACCAAACTTTGAAAAGTTGAGCTGACCTAAAAATATATTCAAAGAAATATACAGTTAACAACTGGATAAAAATTATCAATATTGAACAAAGAAAATAATTAATAGCTTGTTTTAAATAGTTATTAAATAATAAATATAGAAGAGGTTACTAAGCTAAATGATTTTATTTTGTTCCTGAGCAATTTTTGTTTTTACATCTTTTAGATTAATTTTCATCCTTCTTTTGATACAAGTGTATATTTATTACATAATTAATTAATTAGAGGAAGAAGGGCAGCACCTAGACTGTTGAGATCAATGTGATTAATATACAGTTTGAACTCTTGTGGGTTAATGCCAGCTTAGAAGTCATGGAAATGAGGGTAATTCGGAACAGCTGCATCTCTGGGGAGGAATACTTGAGCAAAGTGCTTAGTATGGATTCCAGGAGGAGGAATGGAAAACTGTAGGATAACGCAAAGAGAATTGGATGCATCCAGCAGGTTGGAAGAGAGGTCATACAGTTGGTTGGTTCAGAAAAAACATAAATTACTATACTATTAGAAAAGGAGATTGAAAGAAGAACCAAACCATCTGTGAATTAGTGGTTGTAGCATGTCATTTGACCTTTTAGATTGCATATAATAGTAATTCTTTCCATAATAAAGTAGGAAAATTTAAATAATCATGTTTCTAAGTTTACTGATGCACTGCATACTCCTGTGTCATGGTGGCTACTTCAGTCACTGTCCAGTGTAACTAGGCCCCACCTCCTCCACCAGTCTTGTCTCTGCAGACCCAACATTAGCTCTTTCTCTCTTTACCAACCTATCTATCCCTTTCTATGCACACACACACACACTCATATATATGAAATAACTCTTATCCCTAGAACTCAAAATAAATAAAACAAGTGATTACAATACTCTGCTTTTGCTCACATGCACAGAGCAATAAATAATAAACATGGCAGACAGGACTTTTTGGCCTTCTAGGGGCAATCTCTCTAGCATTGATGCTATGCAATAAAATGCATCCAATCTATATTATAAAGTGGTTAGATGTTATTCTTAAGTGTTCTTTATAAAGAGCCTCTCTCTAGAACATGGGACATGGCAAAATGTGCCCAGTATGTGATAGGTTGTGATAAGAAAACTATCCAGCAGTACAAAAAGGAAGGAAGGAACATGCAGGTATGACATATATATGTGAGGTTTCAACAACGTTATTGGAGATGAATTCTCAACTGCAATACAGTATTCCAGTCTAGATGGCAAGTGTTAAAATGCTGCGAGAGTCATCCAACCCATGCCAGCATAGAAAAACAGATGTAAAAATGATGATAATAAGTTAACAGTATTCCAATGTCACATGTGAAATGCACATGTGAAAGTGTGTACAAGATAAGCAGAACTTGTACATGTAAAGAGATAGAAACAATTGTTGCAGAAATTGTACAAGCAAATCGAAAAACCATAAGAATAAAACTATGAACCACAAATACTATCTCTATAAATGTTACACACAAAAATTGCATCAATAAAGGAAAATAATATTTAGCAATGCACCTGATAGATACAGAAGCCATTCTAAGCCTGTAATTCTAAAGTAGAATTAAAAATCAACAAAGCTCTTTTAAGCAACATTCAAACAGCACAAACATCTACTACGCACACATTAGTCTACAAGTGAGCCTCTAGAGAATTGCTTGATCTGCTACATAAACCGGTCAAATATCCCTCAAATCAACAATCATCTATAACAAAAGGGGATAAGATAATATCATGTGAGGAATCCCATGCCTAATAATAAGACAATAGAGGGTCATGACAGGAAGGCTTTCAGTCGTAGATCTGCTCAATTTATGTTGACCTGTGATCAGGCAAGAAACTAGAAAATAATAGACCAGACATAACAATAATAGACAAGGAGAAGCTAAGTTGCTTATTAATGCCCATTTGATTCCAGGATTGTAAAGACAAAAGACAAAAAAAAAAAAATACAATCCCTTAAAATTTGAAATTGCTGGAATTTGGAATATGAAAAGTGTAATGTTGTACCTATAATAATTGGTGCATAGGGAACTATAAGCAAAGTTACAGACAAATGGCTGAAGAAGATTGGAATAGAATGTCCTGTAGACTTTCTACAGAAAGCTTGCCTCTTAGGGACAGGAAAGATTATCAGGGGGGTTCTAAGCACTTGAAAGACTAATGAAAGCTAATGAATACCTAAGGTTACATGTAGTAACCTGCTACCCACATAAATCCAGGAATAAGACCAAATCTAAGTCAAATCAATAATAATAATAATGATAATAATGGTTTCAAATTTTGGCACAAAGCCGGCAATTTGGGGGGAGGGGGGTAAGTTGATTACATTGACCCCAGTGCTCAACTGGTACTTATTTTATCCACCCCAAAAATATGACAGGCAAAACTGAACTGAGCGGAATTTGAACTCAGAACATAAACATGGATGAAATGCCACAAAACATTTTACTCAGCATGTTAACAATTCTGCTGGTTTGCCATTTTGACTGCAGACAAAATATCGCTAAGCATTTCGCCTGGCATGCTAAAAATTCTGTCAGCTTGCCACCTTAATAATAAAAATGATAATAATACTAATAACAATAATACCAGTGATTGTAGGAACACTTGGAATGATAAAAAAAAAGAACTGGAAATTATTCAAAAATGATCCCTGGGTTACCATTCATGCAGGAAGTGCAAAAGATTGGCTTAACTAGTACATCACAAGTACAGAAAAGAGAATTGTTGCTGTGAATTTTCTTCCCATTTCTCTCTTTATTTTCCTTGGTTACTTTTTGATATCTATTTTTTCTTTTCTCCCTGCCTTTTCTCTATCATATGACTTTGTAAATGAACAATCTGGTGTGTTTATTTTAATGGCCTACCACATTGGTAGGCCATACAGAGTGTATCTGCCTTGGGTGTCAGGAAAACATTCGGCAAGAAATGGAAACAGAATTGAAAGATGATAATGAGAATAATAATAATAACAGTGGTTTCAAATTTAGGCACAAGGCCAGAAATTGCAGGGTGCAAGCTGATTATATCAATCCCATTGCTCAATAGGTACTTATTTTGTTGACCCTGAATGGATGAAAGGTAACGTCAACCTCAGTGGAATTTGAACTGCAAATGGAAAGTCAGATGAAATGTTACTAAGCATTTCACCCAGTGAAATGGCTATTATGCTGGACATTATGATAATAATAATAATAATAATAATAATAATAATAATAATAATAATAATAATAGTAACTGGTACACTTGGAAGTATCAACAGTCAGTTACCAACATGGCTAAAAAAGATTGGTGCAAGTGTGAAGGTAGAACACCTACAAAAGTCAGCATTGCTGGGAACTGCAAGAATTTTTTGCAGGATTCTTGAAAAGTGACCAGTAAACAAGTGTCACCTCATTCTGCTGGCTGTGGACAGCAGACACTTTCCATCATACCCCGTAATATAAACTGTGAGTTTTAATATAATAATAATAATAATAATAATAACAACAACAACAACAACAAAAAAACAACAACAACACCAGGACCTGCAAAGAAAGATAAGCAGACTGTGGGGTTGCAGAAAAAATCACAAATCAAGAAAAGATTGGAAAAGCTAAAAGAATAAAGTTTTATAGATATGAAATATGGAGAGAATGAGGGGTGGAGAAGGATGATGGTATGTGTAAAAGAAATCCGTACATTTATATTTACAGTATTTATAAATACACAAGCAAATGCACTGACAGAAATAAACACAAACACCCATACACTCTCAAAGATGTCTGCCAATATACAATGGGAGAGAATGGAAAATGAATTGTATTCAAAATTTTAAAAGGCTGCACACTAGAATATATAATTACATAAATACGTATTTCAACTGGAAGATGAAACTAGAAAAATTAGTCTGAAGATATTTCAGAAGCCTGAATTTCACTGGAAGATTCACTTAGATAAACTTGGTAATGAAAATGTTGGGAAGTATAGAGCTAGGATCATAAAAAGGTATTACTGAAATAGATACATTGAGAAAGATATGAGAGAAAAAAAGTAATAAGTGTAGAGGGTAGACAAAGTGTGAAGGAATCACAGGTAGAGATTTGGATTAACAAGAAGCCTGTAAAATAATCAACAAAATCTAAACTAATACCTCTTCCCAAAACAAGCAATACATTGCAAACAATGCAAACATGATTTGGGAACTGGTCAGTTGTGTTAAGCAAAATAAAAATATCATTCCAGGTAACTTTAAGGTTTCCAAAATAAATATATCATTCCAAGTATCTTTAAGGTTTCTAAAATAAATACATAATTCCAGATAGAGTTAAGTTTTACTTGTAGTTATTTAGTTACTTTGTATCTATATTATCTGCAGAAACTATATGCAATGTACAGATGGTAATGTCATTTATGGAATGACCTGGCAGGTTAAAAATGTCTGGCTACAGGCTTTGAAACATCGTCATTGTTGTTTCTTAGGCATATGCCACAAAGATGTTTTAGCCTTCAACTAGTTGCACCAATATATGGTATATTACAATGTACAATAAAATAATGTTGGAAATCTAGTTCAGGTGGTCACTGATTATAAAAGTGTTCTTCACATCAGCTACATTGACAGTGTTAGCAATATAGGACAAATGTTAAGATACATGTATAAGAATATTTCAATTCTTCAGGTCATGCATCTGTGGATGCTAAAATATCACTGACAAGGAAGTTATGTACATTTTTGTTTGTCTTAAAAGTGTGCCAAGGAGGTTTGCAATAGATATGAGTGCTTATGGATGGCCTGACTGATGTAGACATTAAGTGCTCTTAACAAAACTTTCGAGTCAGATTATTGATTTTTATATGTATGGACTATTTTGATATGGAAGTATGGGTTCATTGTTTCTGAGAATTTGAAATATATTTAAAATGTTAGAGAATGTGTGCATAGATCTCTTGATAAAATCAACAACTGAAGCATAAAATTGAAGATAGTGTGGGAGTCATTATTTTGCTTACATGAATATCTTGAGTCACAAAGTTATGCAGTAATGCAGCTTTTATTCACCTACACCCTCATCTACCATATTTAGCTAATTTTGAGCATGAAATAAATAAAATAAAACTCTTAAAAAATTATTTTGAATTTGCACATAAAACAGAAAAAGAAACTAGATGTGATTATATATTTTAGTTATATGTGTATATTCATGTATACAACTGCAAATATAAATAAAATAGCAACAAGGGAATAACATCAAATAGTAAACAAAGTATGATAAATAAATGAAAAACATATAATCTCAAAAAGTCAATGAGAACTAAGACAAAATAGTACCATGGCAAAAATATTAAGATGTAACAGCAACAAAAATAATTGAAAATATAATTAATAAAAATATGATTAAAAAATAAATAGTAATTACTTTCTTTGATTAACGTTGGAGCTAAATGTTTATTTTTTTAAAGATATGCTTGTCATTTCACAAGTTTATATTTCATGCCATATGTTCATGACAATACCACAATCTAGTTATTAAAATGAAGTGTAGAAACAGAAAAAATTGCTTAGCAAAATAAACAGTTGCTTCCAAACAAATTAAATGAAAGAAAAATGCAGCGAAAATAAAAAATACCATGTAAATTTATAAACTAATAATATCAATAATGAAGATACCAATACCTCTAATTATATTTTATAGATATTTCTTTCAAAGTCAGAAAAGGAAGCACATTAACAAACAATTTTTTTTAAATATTACTAAAATATAAATAGTAAAAGAATAGCAACACAATGTTCTTTCTTTTTCATTTAAATTAGACTAAACTTAGGTGCTAGACTGAATATGGATGGAATGCTGATTTTGAGTGACAGACTGAATCTATCACTCCATTTAATAACCACCACTTGGTCCTTGGGAGCTTTTAGCAGAGTCCACTGTGATGCAAATATTTGATATCCACAAACTAGGATAGGTCACTTGTTTGAGGATACCTTCCTCCCTTTCCCCCCATAAAGCTTAGAGGCCTTGTAGAGGGCAATAGGTACTGTCTTCTCCACTGATTAAAATACAAAAGTATTTAAACAAATAAAAGTAAAAAGCTGGTATGGGCATGTGATGCACACAGAGGATGACAGATGGGTAGATTAGTGCCAAGAGATGCCAGAGGAAGGAAGCTGCAAGAAAGACCAAAGTAGATAAAGGAAGAAGTGGTGAAGCTAACCTTAAGAGGTTGACCACAAGAACAAGTGCCACTGAAAGTGGGGACAAATATTCTATATACTTTAATGCTGGGAAATTGCTAAACAATTGATGTCAGCTATATTTTGTATGCACCTTAGTAATTATGTGAACGAGTTTAATTTCAGATTAGTTTAGTTTCTTCATTCCTTGCTTGAATACTAAGCAGCAAGATACTTCTATTCATCTCAGCTTTGGCCTGTTAAACCTGTTCCTATAATAGGGTAGTCCTTTTAATGTTCTTTAATGTCATGCATCAAGTCATTTTCAACCTTTAGTACTTTCATGAATCATAGAAGTCTTCAAAGAGGAAGCTAAGGGCTCAGTCAATCTGGGTTTCTAAACACTATTTGCAGTTCAATCAGTATCAGCCAATGTCTGCACATGTGTGTACGTTCATGAGTGGGTGTGGTGGTGGTGGACTAGAACAGCCTATTCTTTCCATAGCATGTAAATTAACTTAAGAAATTTACTCTTAAGTTCTTGAATTTATTACCCCTTTTCCCTTGGGAGTTGCTTTCAGCTGTGATATGATTAGGATTTTGTTTTCTATTCCCACCAACTTAAGGAGAAATCACCCAAAAGTAAAGAATTCATAGTATAAGGTATTCAGTACACCACCCTTCAATGTAATTATCCAAACATAGACCAATATGTCACTGAGATATTTCTTTTAGTACATTTAATTTTTAACTATACATTTTACCCATGGTCAAAAATATAAATAATTCTTTTTCGGTATGTAAATATATAATAACTGATTTGCAGTAAACAGACTTCACTAAACTGATGAGGTCTAACAAGCCAAAACATGTGTACATAGTTGCTTCAACAAATATCACACTGGCTTTTCCTTAGTATGTATATTAACTCAAAAATTTTAATTTTTGCTTTGTATCTCTGACTAAGAGGGAAATTTCACAGATTTAAGAATTCATTGCATTCAACATTCAGTGTTCAACTCTTTAAATATGTTTATACACAGATAGACGGACATATATCTGAGGTTAAATGAAATCAAACTCGACAGGAGAAGTTTACACATGTACATTAGCACCATTTTTGTCTGTTGACTATTTGGAAGCTAACAAATCTAAATGTATTGGAGAACAAGATATTAACCTTGAGCTGAAATGTATTCCTTCTGACATGATGACATCATGGCATCCTCATTTTTAGATTATGGTCAGAAATTGTGGATGAAATCAACATGTTTCTGTACATATATACACTTGGGCTAAACCCAAACAAGCATATACATTTATATATATATATATATATATATATATATTTATGCTTGTTTGTTTATATATATATATATATATATATACATACACACACACACAAATGTATGTATGTATATGTGTGTGTGTGTATGTATGTATATATATATATGTATATATAGACACAACACACACAGATGTGCTTATGTGCTGGGGGAGTGTCCACAATATACATATTGAAAGTACCATTTTCTTTTTTTGTTAATAAGTATAAGCAAACACCCAAACAAAAAATATAGACCAAAAAACTGGTGCCACAGAATTAGCTCTTGTTATGACTTTCTTTCTCTCTCTTTCCAAACACACATACACATACTATATAGCTGCATACTTTACATATATTAATACAAATGAGCCAAGAATATCTGAAAGACTACCAGAGGATCAGGATAGACAAAATGATAGACTGTCTGGAGGAAGATATCGCATCACAAAATTAAGAGAATCTATTTGAAAAGAAAATATCAATAAATAACAAACAAAGAAAGCCAAAACAAGAGAAATCTATTGATTAATGCCGACCCATGCTGCAGAATGATTGAGTTGTTTGAGAAATGAAGTGATTGGCAAATAAGAGGAACAGAAGCTAAAACTTTAAAAATAACATAAATGTATAAACAAACAATACCTGTCTAATGTAAATGAACTGGTTTGGGAAACAAGTTGATTAGATGTGCAGCACATACATGGGAATGAGTGGGCACTGTGTGTTTGTATGTGTATTTGCATTTTGTTTATATATTACTTGCATACATCCCCCCCCCTAAACACACACATATGTACATACAGATGTGATGCTTCTAAGTATGAAGTGCAAATCTACATATGGACAAATAGAAATAAAATGTATGTAAATGAGAGGATCACACAGTTATCTATGTAGTGATGTACATATAAGTAAAAGTAAATTAAAGATGTGCATATGTGTAAGGATGTAATAATATATGGCGGTTGTGTTCTTGCATCTTATGTATGCAAAGGTAATATGCAAGAGATTATTTTACACATGCACCCATAAACAGATAAACGTGAGACATTTAGGTGCATTTTTCAAATGTTTAATATGTCAGCCATATTTCAGATATAAAATGGAGGCACATAGAATAAAATTTCAAATAGTAAAGTTCCATATCTGGGTTAATATCTATGTCAGCCACAATATATACAAACTACTTAGAATTAACTTCACTTAAGTATATATGCATAAATATGTATATACACACATATACATATAATGATATGGTTCATGTGTTCAAACGTTTGTCAATCATTATTTATGTATGTCCACATTTTTCCTTATTTCTTTTGATTTCTGTGGAAAGTAAGCCACGAGGTGATATATATATATATATATATATATATAAAAGGAAAAAGAAACCTATGCAATAACTTCTTTTAGAAGAATGTATTTCAGAATATATATTAAATTACTGCACACATATATTAAAACATCAAAGCAGGTGTATATGAGGGATGTTATATGTATATAAGATACAATTTAAAAAATCACATGAAAATTTGAATGCATGTTAGAGGTGTGTGTATGTATTTGGTTGTTTCCAATTTCATGATGTAATCAGCCCACACACCAGCTGAACGGAAAGCACTCATTCTGTAAATTTATTTCTATGCAGAATGTTTATAACATTCTGCATACAAATTATGCACATTATGTTATAAACAAATTAATAAGATCTCAAAAGCACTGATATATTTTTAAAAGACATGTAATCTTAAACAGTTTTGTTTAATTAGAATGTAAAATCAAAAACACCAAGAAAAGCATTTAATATTTATTTTGAAACATGAAATACTTTCTCATAGTTTAAATGTATTAAAATGTTTGATAAATGACAAATTTTATGAAGAATCTTTTAAATTTAAGAACTGAATATCTGAAAAGGTAGCAGCATACAGAAATTTTAGTTAATGAAACTTATAAGCACCTCTATATTTCATCTCTCTGTGATTACTCCTTAAATTTGAATAATATCTCCAAAATTGGATGCTGATGAATAATTTTGTTATCTAAGATATTAAATAAATGTGATTTTAATGATTTTAATTTCATAGCATTATAGCTTGAACTAAAAGAATTAAAAGAGCATTTTATAAAATTTATAAAATGGTACTTGATATAAAATTTTATAAAACACTCTTGTAAGTTACCTAGATGTATTTATCTCAAAATGTGCTTACTCATAACAAACCTTTAGTAAAATGAGAATTATTATTAGTTTTAAGGAGCAGGCATGACTGAGTGCTCAAGAAGTTTGCTTCACGAGCAAATGGTCTTTAGGTTCAGTTCCACAGTGCAGCATCTTGACTAACTGTCTTCTGTTATTGCCTCTGGTCAACCATTACCTTGAAGAAAATTGCTAGATGGAAACTGCATCACATATATGATGATAGTTGCATGTGTGTGTGTGTGTGTGTGCATGCGTGCATGCCTATGAAAGCTATCTATTATGATTCTAGCATCTGAGCAAGAACCAATGTCATCATGTTTTGCATTTCTGGTGAGTATTACATCTTATGGGTCTGTGCTCTCAAAGCAGTGAAATATAAACTTTTATATATGTAATATACACTGCATTAGCTCAACAGATGTTCAAGAATATAAATTTTGACTTTTTAGGTACCTCACTTAACTTAGGAGGGAATATTTTCTATGACCAAAATGATATAATTAGTGCTGGGGTTGATACAATATCTACTATAATAGAAAGCAAAAGCAGCATATCTATGAATTTCAAAAAGAATTTCAGAAGCTATAAGGGAATGTATGGAAAGTAATAAAATAATGAAATACTATGAATGTGTATTTTTAACATACAAGAAAGGGTGAGAGCATATTAATAGTTAGAGAAATCATCATTATTTCTCTACACTAGTATTGGTAAGATAGTTCATCAGGAACCGACAAGCCAAAGGGCTGAGCTGAGTCCTAATAACTTCATTCAGATGGTTTCTATAGCAGGATGTCCTTCTAAGGCTAACCACTTTCCAGAGTGTACAAGATGATCCTTTCATAGCACCACCACTGATGAGGTGACCAAGTATTCACAAAAGAAAAACTCTGGAAGCAAGTTGGATATAATATTGAGGAGTGTGAAAGTATGATGGTAGGGCAAGTAAATCGTAAATGCATGTAAATTGTATTAAGGTGAGCTAAATTTGGCAAGGATTTGATCAGCAGCGACCCAACTATTAGTGTAATACCTTCTAATACAGTATGATGCTGTGACTAAAACAATATGCACTGCCATTCATAGGAAACACTGCTCTGCAATAAATTTAAAAAATGGTCACATTATTGAATATACATTATATATATTATACATGTTCCATCATTATACAAAGTGTACTGATGGAACATTCACATCAAGTCAGTCACCAAGTACAAATATAACAGGCCTGATAAAATTCTTTGAGAAAGAAAAGGTAAAATTGTATAGCCATAAAAAATCAGCTACTATACAGATATAATTTATTTCAAAACTCTGTAAGAAAGAGATTATTTAAGGAACTATTACTTCCCATACCTACAGATTCTCTGTCCAGATTATAAATTCACATCTATAGCTTGGTTATGTTAGTAGATGCTTAGTGACAAACTTTCAGTTCTAACTTTTTCTCTCTGTGTATATGGATATATATTGATAAATTGTGTGTTTGTGTATATGTGTGGTGTATGAATAATGCTTTAAAAGATTGGTTATATTTTATACTTAATCTTAACAGTCATTTCAGCTTATTGAGAACTATCTATGCTCTTTCCTTCACATTCAGTACTCTATTTTTGTTATTCATTTCTCCTGATACTTGTGGCAGATAACATATTGATAGATAACCATTGGCAAATAACACATAGATATGTATCCATATATTCTTACATATGCACATGCACACACACACACACATACACACACAACATGTAAACGTACATAGACACATATACTCAGTTGTTTTGTGTGTATGTATGAATGTACGTCTGCATATTATTCTTTCCACTCTCATTCCATTTACAGTAGATGCGCAGATTGATACAGTGGGATATCAGTTGCCCCACTGGGATTGAACCCATTTTCTATTGTTCTGACAAGAACGAAGTGAGTGCTTTAATCTTCAGGCCACAGAAACAATTAATGTTTTAACAAACAAAAAAATTGACACAGATCCAGATATTTTTTGCAAGATATAATTTTGATCCTTTCCACACTGCAATATACCTTTCAAAGAGCACTAAATACAAAATATCACTATTATTAACATAAAAGCCATCAAAACAATAACAACAACTAAAAATCACAAATTTTCTTCATCATCAATATTGTTGCTATAAATGGTATTCAACAGTTTCTTCACAAGTCTATTTCACCTATTTGATGTACATAATGCAGCTCTAAGCTAGCTGCTATTTTATTTATGTACACAGAATTCACATCTGTGTCATTTCGGTGTTTTGTCTCCCACTGTACTGTGTGATTCTACTGAATGACATACAACTGTTACCAACAATACTACACTACGCTTCTCACAAAGCAGCATTTTCATTCATATATCTCTACTACACTGATATAGCATGAATTCAAGCTGGAGATCAAAGAGCTTGATAATATTCTCTTTTCATATATTCTTTCATTGAATTCTGTATAACAAAATGTATGTATTCACACGCACACACATATTTACTTATACACATACATACATACAATACATACATATATATATATATATATATATATATATATATATATATCCACATACACATACAACCATATGCACATACACAC
>NC_068984.1:28941409-28945416 GCF_001194135.2 Octopus bimaculoides
ATATATATATATATATATATATATATATATATATATATATATACACATACAATATACTTATATATATACACACATGTGCATATATGTGTGTGTGTGTGTGTGTGTGTGTGTGTACACATATACATAAATAAATACACATACACACACATATATGACAGGCTTCTTTCAGTTTTTGTAAGCCAAATGAGCTAGCCCAGAGCAATAGTAGAAGGCTCCTGCCAAGATGCCCATGCAGTGGAACTAAAATCAGAACCATGTGATTTTAAACAAAGCTTCTTCCATATATACAGGGTGACCCAAAAGTAGGTTTACAGTTTAAATTTCTTTTTAAACATTTTATTACATTTAAATTTCTATCTTACAATTAATTAAATTAGCATAGGATAATACTTTCATATGTTTTTTTATAATTAAGATCTAAACTGTTAATATATGAATGTGAAAGAGATAATTGAATAATTGTAAACCTACATTTGGGCCACACTGTGTATGTTTATACATACAGTAGAACCTCGCAGTGCACCATTTTACGAGTAATTTGTTGTACGAGCCAAGACAGTGTGAATTTTTGTCTTGATGTATGGGTGGAAATCTGCAGTACAAGCACACAAATCGTCCCATCTTTAAGATAATTCAGTTAATAAAACCAGTTTACATATTTCTTTTGCATTCTCTTTTTTATAATTGTCATTTTATTTGCAACTACACCTTTTCTGTTTTCACTATTTACTATACACAAAGAACAGAAACTATGAAACTTGAATGCAAGGTACAAATATGAATGGATCTTTCCTGGTGGTAACAACTTCATCTAAAATTGATGCAGTGGATTGAGCAGAAAGTAGTCCCTTTCCCTTCAGTTCTACATAAAATCACATAACAAATTTCCCCTACAAGTACTAAATTCACATGACACATTTCCCATACAAGTACTAAATTCTTGATTAGTACTAGTATATATAGTATTGTGATTCACTGGATCGAACTTGTTGCATAAAGGTTAAACTTCCCACAGCACTATTTGATCAGATATTTACTTCCATTCAAATTATAGGTCTGCCACTTCAAATAATTTGGAATAGAATTAATGCCCAAGTGCAAAACCATATGCATGCCAGCAAAAGAACCACTTGTAAGATATAATAATGTTATATTTTGGTATTAAAAGAGCTTATTTAAGGGAATCTAACAATTTCAAGATAGTTTCCTAGCATGCGAAAGATCTAAAGAAGTAAAAGCAGAAAGATTGCAGAATATACCATTAAAACCAAAATATCAATGAAAGTTAATTCACTCTCATGCCTTTCATATTAAGAATATTTAACCCTTTCATAACCATATTTCAAATATGATGCACGTTATATAGTATCAATTAGTTTCAAAAATATAAAAACCTGCAATTGAAATTAGTACACAGTACTAAGAGAAATCATCATCATCATCATCATCGTTTAACATCCGCTTTCTATGCTGGCATGGGTTGGATGGTTTGAGATAGAGCTGGCAAGCCAGATGGTTGCACCAGGCTCCAATCTAATCTGGCAAAGTTTCTACAGCTGGACGTCCTTCCTAATGCCAACCACTCAGACAGTATAGTGGGTGCTTTTTACATGCCACTGGCATGAGGGCCAGTCAGGTGGTACTGGCATCGACCACACTCAAATGGTGCTTTTTACATGCCACCAGCACAGGAGCCAGTCAGGCGGCACTGGCAATGGCCATACTCGAATGGTGTTTTTTACATGCCACTGACATGGGACCAGTCAGCCAGCACTGGCATCGACCATGCTTAAATGGTGCGCTTTACATGCGACCGGCACAGGAGCCAGTCAGGCGGCACTGGCAACAAGCATGCTCGAAGGGTGCTTTTTACCTTCCACCAGCATGGGACCAGTCAGGCAGCACAGGCATCGACCATGGTCGAATGGTGCTTTTTACGTGCCACGGGCACGTGTCCCAATCAGGCTGTACTGTCATCAGCCACGACAATGACTTTACTTGCTTCAAGTGCAGTTTATTGCCCAATGATTGAATGATACTCTTAAATGGACTGGTTATGCTGCACTGGCATAGGCCATGGTTACAGTCTCTCTTGGCTTGCTGGGTCTTCTCAAGCACAGCATATCTCCAAAGGTCTCGGTCACTTGTCATCGCCTTGGTGAGGCCCAACATTTGAAGGTCATGCTTCACCACCTCATCCCATGTCTTCCTGAGTTTACCTCTTCCACAGGTTCCCTCAACTGCTAGGGTGTGACACTTTTTCACACAGCTGTCTTCATCCATTCACAACACATGGCCATACCAGTACAGTCGTCTCTCTTGCACACCACATCTGATGCTTCTTATGCCCAACTTTTCTCTCAAGGCACTCACATTGTTGTGTATACACACTGACATTACACATCAAGTAGAGTATACTAGCTTCTTTGCTTGCAAGCTTACGCATATCCTCAGCAGTCACAGCCCATGTTTCACTGCCATGCAGCATCGCTGTTCACACACATGCGTCATACAGTCTGCCTTTTACTCTGAACAAGAGACAAGAGGCTGTTTGTCACCAGCAGAGGTAGGAGCTCTCTGAACTTTGCCCAGGCTATTCTTATTCTAGCAGCTACACTCTCAGAATATCCACCCTCGCTACTGACTTGGTCACCTAGGTAATGGAAACTATCAACTACTTATAGTTTTCCCCACCGGAATGTGACGGAAGCTGTTTTTTGCACATTTTCAGTGTTTATTGCTCCTGAGCATTTACCACACACAAAAACTCTCTTCCCAGTTAGCCTTCATTTGATATTGTTGCACCTCTTATGTGTCCTACCCAAACTGCATCTTGTCTCGACTGACTCTCTCCCTAATTAGTCGGGCTATGACTCTCTCCGTGACTTTCATCACCTGATCCAACAACTTGATACTTCTGTAATTATTCATATCTAACGCATCACCTTTACCTTGTAGCAGTTGACTATGGAGCAGCTACACCAGTCATTGAGTATGACTCCTTCATGCATCATCTGATTGACTATATGGGTGACTAGACTATAGCCGACATTGCCTGAAAATTTAAGCATCAAAAATACATGAAACTAACACTATTAAATATATTTCTGGAAGTATCTAATTTACCAGAAAACAAAATTAAAAAAAACTGTAAAATAAGAATTACACAAAAATGTTGAGGAAGCTAGAAATACTCAGTAAAATATATATAATATACATGCTTTATTAGAAATTTATGTTAAGAGGTCAACATTATTTACAAACTATAAAATTGTATATAGCTATATAGTATTGGAAGCAACTTGTTAACCCCAAGATTAACTATATTATTGGAATTTAAAATATAAAGTGATAGTTTAGAGCAGTCGTAGATATACAGGACAAATGCCAAATGAAAATGAGCCAAATGCTATATAGGTAGTTTAAGAGTCAAGTCACTACATTATGGCAAATGTTAGCAGTTAGAGACTCGATATAATTTATTGTTAATCCAAACAAATCATTTAAGAAAATAAGAGTAATTATTATGTGAGAGAAAGTTTACACTGTAAGGTCTCACTTATATGCAATTGTAAATATATATACACAATCACAAATACATGCTCAAACGTATGTACACAATGATGCAGGTGCCTGTCTATATATACATACATGTGTGTGTGTATAAATATATACATATTATATAATATATAGACATGTGTATGTGTGTGTGTGTGTATATATATATATACAGGTATGTCTGTGTAGTAAGAAACTTACTTCCCAACCACATTTCTAGATTTCGGATTCCAGTTCTAGATTCAGTCCCACTGCGTGGCACATTGGACAAGTGTCTTTCTACCATAGCCTTGGGCCAACCAAAGTCTTGCGAGTGGATTTGGTAGTCAGAAACCAAATGAAGCCCATTGTGTGTGTGTGTGTATATATATATATATATATATATATATGCATATATCTATCTACGTGTGTCTGTATTAGTCCCCCCCCCATCACTGCTTGACAACTGG
>NC_068984.1:28945426-28951375 GCF_001194135.2 Octopus bimaculoides
TATATATATATATGCATATATCTATCTACGTGTGTCTGTATTAGTCCCCCCCCCATCACTGCTTGACAACTGGTGTCTTTGTAACTTAGCAGTTTGGCAAAAGAGTTCGATAGATTAAGTTTTAGGCTTAAAAAATAGGTCCTAAGGTCAATTTATATTATTTACATTTGACAGATATTTGTCCTCATCTTATTTGTTGTCAACACGTTTCGGCTGATATACCCTCCAGCCTTCTTCAGGTGTCTTAGGGAACAAGCCACACTTGTCCGGCAATTCTGGGATTGCATATGTCATCATGAGCACTTCATGGGCTCTGCTATTGATCTGTAAGATGTTTTTACCTTTACTTTCAAAATGCATCTATTATTGTTACCATTGTTCAGAGTGATATGACATTCAAAGACAGTCTGCACTAATTTTAATCCTCTTACCCCTCTTTTCTTCTGATGTATACCTCATCAATATTACTGTTCTGTAAGGAATCTTCCAATGAATGTCTGAATCTTGTAGAGTTTAATAAACACACATATACATGTATGTTTACCAGTGACTAAAATAGTGTATGTGTGTATCTCTGTGCATGAGTGCATATGTGAATGGATGTATACTTGCACATACACATTTATATAATGCATACAATGACATTAGGCATAAAAACACTGCTTTGTGAAAAAAAAAGTCAATACATTTGCTAACTGAATTCTTCCTGTAATACTATTTAAATAATATTGTTTGTCCTATAATAAATTTGCTTTATCACAATAGATAAATATTGGATCTGAATTAGTGTTATATTAAGAATCTACTAATTTAATATTTTTGTTTTTCTAATTGTTAATACTGTCTCCATAAATGTTACTCAATCATAACTATCGTCTGCTACTTCTCATTTACATTTTCAAGCCACATATATAACAGAGACCACTGTCAATCTGAGGAGCCTTCAGAAATCTGCTTTACTGATTTATTTTAAGGTAGCTTACCAAAAATGACAGCAGCAACCACAAAACAATAGCAACAGCAGTAATGATGATGATGAAAATACCAATTAGACTGGACCATTTCCAAAGAAAAAAAAATAAAACAGATAATTCACTGTCTTTCTTCTTTATTTATTTTTTTTTATTTTGAATAAAGATTACCTTTTGTTTCTTTGTTACTAGGTCAGGATATTTTAGAGAATAAAACTATTGATTTCTTCTAAATGAGAAGAACATTTACTTTCAACAATACACTGAAGGAAATACCAGCCAAATAACATTTCCACTTAGATAGTAAAAGATTATTTAACTCTTTGAATTCTAATTTTTTGAAAACATTTTCTTTTCTTCTTTTGTATTTTCAAACTAGAATTTTAGATATTTATAATGCAGTCAAACATAATTGGGTGTTGAAGATCAATCACACTTGTAACTAAGCTATAGACATCTATAAATAAGCATAATAACCAATTAAACATTATTATTTGGTTAGATTTTTTTTTTATTTTGTAGAAGATAAGACTGTAAGAGATAACCAAGTCTCCAAGGAATAGAAACATTGACTAGCAGAAAGCTATAGCAAGAAACTAGACATCAGGTTTACTTAAATAGATGAAAAGCAAAGAGCAAAATATGCTTGCTAGTATATGTTATTTAAAATACGAGGGAAAGTCAAAAATTATCTGCACTTTCACCATATATATCTTTATTATTATCACACTGCCTTCTGTGCAAGTGTGCTTACAGTTGATACTACTGTGATTACATGATCAAAGTTTGAGCCTAATCATGCCATTTTTCTTTCTAGCTTTACAGTATAAAGTGCACTAGGAATGTGCACCAAAGAAGAACAAAGAGCAGTTATTTGATTTCTCTGGTGGGAAGAGGTATCAGGTGCTGAAAATCATCAGAGACACAATTGGTTAATGGTTTCAACAGTCTGGGCAGCTGTGTATGGGCATGCGTTGTCATGCAACAACAAAACATTCTTCGATAACGGGCTTCGGTGTTTGTTGTGAATTGCTTCAGTTTGTTGGCCAGCAAAGCACTGTATCTTGCATTGTTGGTCGTACAGGCCCTTTTCCAGGTAATCTTCCAGTATAGGCCATTTTGAATCCCCAGAAAGGGTTAGCATCACCTTCCCACAGAAGACTGAGTTTTGAATTTCTTCATCACTGTCAATCCAGGATTTTTCTACTCCATACTCTGTCTTTTGGATTTTGCCTCATAATGATAGATCCATGTTTCATCTCCTATGACTATTCTGCTCAAAAATTCCTCACCCTCATTGTTGTAGCGATCAAGCAAACGGCAGACCTCAAAACATTTGCACTTGTGCTCTGCAGCAAGCTCTCTTGGCACCCATCTTGCCCAGATTTTATGGAAGCTGAGTTCATTGTGGATGATTTTCAGCACCTGACACCCCTTTCAACCAGAGAAATCAGATCACTGCTCTTTGTTCGTCTTTGGTGAACATTGGTAGTGGAGTGGCCATGCCTACACTGTAAAGCCAGAAAGAAAAACAGCATGATCTGGCTCAACTTCGATCATGTGACTACAATAGTACCAAATATAAGCACGCATGTGCAGAAGGCAGCATGACAATAATAAAGATATGTTATGGCAAAAGTGTGGATAATATTTGACTTCCCGTTGCATATAAAAATGTATGAAATTGTTTAAGTTTTCTATAGAAATGCGGATGTTCTTGTAATAAAATACTATTAGAATAATGTAGGTGAGCATTAAAAAAAGACCTGGAAATATCACTTCAAGAAACAGTTAGATAAGGAATAGCATTGTGAGACCCTATTTCTGGTTTAATAGACATAGGAATCAGTTGTAAGTATTATGATCAGTATTGAGAGAGAGCAACCATATTTTAAAAAATTACAAGGAATGATGCAGATTTGTGAGGAATATTCATAAAAAGTCTGAAAGTATCTGTTTATTCTGATGCTTTACATAGGTTATCAGTTTGTGCATGTGGTTGTTATCTCTAAAATCTGTGTTAGTTGCAACATTATCAACAGCTACAAAGGTAGAGAAGATGCAAAAGAGATGACAAAAAGAGCTTAAAGCATAAATGGTAGAGTTATATAAAATGTAAAATAAAACTGAGTTAAGTTGGTAAAAATGCAGTTGAGTTTTTAGCAAGAAGCTAAATCACAAATGCCATACAACTAGGTAGAAAATTTACAAAATTGCATGAACTGACCTGTAGAAGGCTTCTAACAGAGTCCTATGCACTACAGTCTGCTAAGCACTGAGAACATTAGGTATAGATTAATGGCTAGTGAGTATTTCTAGTTAGCTGCTATCAAATTGGCATGGATGCCAAAAAAGTAATAATAGATACCCACCAAAAGTACACTGGCTGTCTCACAAAGAACTATGATATTCCATGAGTCAAATGTATAGGGATTGTTAATACTAAAGGCAACCATTGAAGAAAACTCATGTTCTACTCACACGGTTTCCAGTAGCAGAATTCTGATTTCAAGTGACAGTTTATCTTCAAGTTACCTCAAATTTAAGTATGATAATTAAAGTAAAGGAAATAGTATAATAAATTCTAATAGTTGTTACCATTGTTGGAAATATAAAATTTCTTTATTCATACAAAGAGCAAACTGTATAAAGAGTAAGAGAAGACTGGCTGATGCTTCATGATTTCAGAAAATTTGAAAAGGCTACTTACAAATGAGCTGAATATGATACCTTAGCTATGTAATGTTATTTGCACAAAAGTCTGAACACAAGAGACCTAAGAAAGTGGCTGGGCATTAAAAGCTTTAGCTGATATGTGCATGACACATAGCTGCCTAGTGTTGACAAGTGATGTGAATGCGTGACAGTTACGCAATAAGAAGTGACATAAGCTGAGTGTGAATGACAGATGCTACAAATGAAAACTGGAAGAAAAAAAAAAAAGGAATGAAAGAGTCGAATATGAGGATGATGGGACTCTTTGAAGAAATGATGCAAGTTCAAGGAAAGTGAGACTATACTGTATTGCTATTCAAGGTGACAAATGCCAAGCCTACAAAAGTGTGACAAAATAGAGTGAATTACTTAAATGTTTCTAATCAATGCTGTCTTTTACTTTGTGTGTATGTGTGTGTGTGTGCAGGGGGGGGGGGATTTATATAGACAATAAACATTATCTCTGCTAAAGCTAACTTCTAGAAAATTATCCATTTAATATTGAGTCCTGTATAAGTAACAGACAATATCAGAAAGATGGGGTAGATATGAAGATAAATAGTATTAAAGGGAGGTAACCATACAGAGTGACACTTCATATCTTTGCAATCTAGCTCTTCCTTCATCTACCTTATACATAGGTCTTCACACCTTCCCCCACAGCTCTTCATCACTCCCGACAGTATCCCCACTGTCACTGTTTCACTTCAATCTTTTCATCATTTATTTACTGATAGCAACTGTTATATTGCTTTCCTAAATAAAGGGCAAGAGCCTAAAAGACTCTTCATTCTTTTATCTTTTAATTGTTTCAATCTTTAGACTGCAGCCATGCTGGGGTACCACCTCGAAGAATTTTTAGTCAACTGAATCTACCTCAGTACTTTTTTTATTTGTGGTTAAGCCTAGTACTTATTCTATCAGTCTCTTTTGCTGAACTGCTGCATTATGGGTACATAAACACATCAACACTGTCAAGCACTGGTGGAGACAACACACACACACACATATATATATATATATATATATATATATATATATATATATATATATATATATATATATATAAATAATATATATATGTATGTACGTATATACATATATATATATATATATATATATATGTATATATATATACAATAATGATATAAATAATATATATGTATGTCTATGCATATATAGGTACAGGAGGTCACCAACTGTGTAAACAGCATGAAGTACAAAAACAAACAAGGTAAATATGCAAACAACGAGAAAAATAAATGGAAGAACACAACGCGTCGCCCGGTCCAGGAATTAAAACCACAATCTTACGATCATGATGCTGACACCCTAACCACTAAGCCATGCGCCTCCACTGTGGACTAATAGTTGGCTATTTTAGAAAATCATTCTTTTGCTCATACTTTGAATTTATATTTAATTGACCCAAAGCTTATTTAAAGATTTACAAAAGATTTACATTTGAGTATAATCAAGATTGCATCAAAGTTTGTTTTCCTTTTCTCTCTTCTTACAAATCATATTATCCACACATATATAGATACATAAATAGACACAATGTATTAACTAATACATACATACTTTACTTACAAGACATTTTATTTGAGTTATGACCTCATTAAAGAATTTGTGTTGCAAAAGTAGCCATAACAAATTCAACAAGTACTGACATTGGTGAAGAACATATATGAATACTACTGATCAAGTTAAAAAGGATTATTCAAAAACGTATATAGTATCCTCTAAGTAAAAGGTGAAGATTGTTGAAAATTCTTGACAAAAGTTTTGGTTAGTAATTCTTCATTTCTTTTTTAATATGGTACAGATAATTCATCATCATCATCATTATTTAATGCTTATTTTCCATGTTAGCATAGGTTGGACAATATAACAAGACCAGCAAGGCCAAGAGCTGCACCAAGTTCCATGGTCTGTTTCAGCACAGTTTCTAAAATATCACTTACATTCACAAATATATATTTGCCCAAATTAAAATTGAGAACAAGAAGAATATATTCTTTTACTTGTTTCAGTAATTTGACTGCGGCCATGCTGGAGCACCACCTTGAAGGGGTATTTTGTTGAACAAATCGACCAAGGACTTATTTTTAAGCCTAGTACTTATTCTGTTGGTTTCTTTATTGAACCACAAATTACAAGGATGTAAACACATCAACACCAGCTGTCAAGCGATGACAGGGGTCAAACACAAAAAAATATGTCCATATATATATATATATATATATATATATATATATGT
>NC_068984.1:28951414-28962395 GCF_001194135.2 Octopus bimaculoides
TATGTGTGTGTGTGTGTGTGTGTGTGTGTGTGTGTGTGTGTGTGTGTATAGATAGATACATATATACACACACACACACATGACGAGCTTTCTTTCAGTTTCTGTCTACTAAATCCACTCGCAGGGCTTTGGTTGCCCTAAGGCTATAGTAGAAGGCACTTGCCCAAAGTACCACACTGTGGGATTGAACCCAGAACCAGGTGGTTGGGAAGCAAGCTTCTTACCATACAGCCATGCATTTTTCTTTCTTTTTTTTCCATTAAATTCATTTAATTAGAAACTAAAATAAAATTAAATAGATATGTGTGCATATGGAAGAAAAACCTACATGTACACTTAAAAAGTTGCATAAAGCCTTGTGTATACATGTCTATGTGTGTGTACACACGTATTTTATCTAGATTTGCCTATGCTAACAGAAGAATGCAATACATAAAGCACAGTGCTCTTATCATAACTGAGAAGCAACATCAGTGACTCAAGGGTTAAAAAATTTAGCGCAATCTCACATGTACTCACGCAAAACTCTTAACTCTTGAGCTACTGATGTAGCATTCCTGCTATAATAAAATAATGTGAAGCTCTTGTAATTTTAAAATAAATTAACATAAGAACACACAAATAAAAACATAAAACTGAAGAAAACTATCCTACTGGTAAAATTTGATATATTTTGATTTAAAATATGTAGGAATGCATGTACATGCATGCATCCATGCATATAAGTGAACATACATAAATTAGAAAAGGTGTCCTAGCATTTATGAGTAAAATATATTGAAACCATTGATGAAATAATATCCTTTAGTGGCTGCAAAAAGGAATATATTACAAATATTGATTCTTTTTATTGTCATATATATGAGCATATAAATGCTTAGACATAAATATACATAAAGGTGAATATATTACATTGATTTCATTTGTTGACAACACATAGTCATGCACAAATAAATATTTGTGCGCATTTATTTTCGTATATGTTTATATATGAATACCTCTATGCTTGCATGTGTGCATTTGTAAATGAAACTATCAATAAAGAGTTTTAAGTAGACACAGATCTATGCATTTAACATGTAACAAAACAGGGTGGGGAGTAAAAGGAGATAAAAAAAAAAAATCAAATTTTCTGAATGATTCATACTGGTTTCATTACAGTTTAGCAAGGTTGTATCTATCAAGCAATCACAAATATAAATATTCTTTTCATTCTCATTATTTTGACTCTTCTATACAACTTTACATCAGACAATCTCCGAATGTAAATGATCTAAGAGATACTAAGCAAATATATTTTAAATATTATTTCCCTATTGAAATCAACAACTAAATTAAATCTACGAAGAAATTAACAACAAAAATAAAACAAAAGACCTGAAATTTCAACAAGTGATAACAATAAACCTGAAGAGGTAGTCATGAAGGAATTGAAAAATTATTGGTTTTCATAACATTTCAGGTATTAACTCAATAATTAAATCCTTTCCAACCAAGAATCAAATCAGATAATAAAATCAATGTTTACAATAATCCTTTCTATTTCAGGCACAAAGGTCTGAAATTTTTGGGAAAAGGGTTAGTTAATTACATCAACCCCAGTGTTTAACTGGTAATTATTTCATCAACCTCAAAAGGATAAAAGGCAAAGTTGACCTCAACAGTGTTTGAACTCAGAACATAAAGCTGGACGAAATGTTGCAATGCATTTTGTCCAAAGCATATGGGCTGTTGCTGTAGTCTGCTACAGTGCACCCATCTTGAAATGGACACAAGCAGAGATTAACCAACTCAATCACACTATCCAAAAGACAATGCGCTTGTCAAAGTCTTGTGCAGAAAGAGTACAAACACAGACATGACAAGGAAACCTAAAACCTTCACTGACAACTGTGCCAGAAGTATGGATATGAAGTAACAGGTGCTTGGTATCAACATACACAGGAAAAGGTAATGGACAAAAAAGGGGAAGGCAAATATCCTCTGGGACTTTGACTTTCAGACATACAAGGTGTTAGAACACCAAAGGTTGGACATAGTAACCTTTAGGAGGATCAAACAAGAGTGCTTTATAATCGACATGGCAGTGTCAGGAGATCAAAATATTATCATGAAAGAAAGAGAAAAGACTGATAAATATGTAAACCTGAGAATTGAGATCACCAGGATGTAGCAGATATGAGAGTTAAACATAAAGGTTGTCTCTGTTGTCATTGGCACATTGGGTTCAATACCACCCAACCTGAAGAAACATCAGGTAATTTTAGAAATACCCTACAATCTAGGTGTATTGCAAATATCAGCATTACTTAAAACTGCACACATATTGCGTAAAGTACTGTCTGAGGTCCTTGTTGTGACTTGACAGACAGTACAAACCCTAGTAAACACAATATCTTCAATTAACAACATCATGATATTCGATACTGTGTGACATCTTAAATAATAATAATAATAATAAACTATACCAACACAATGGAATAACACAAAAAAGATGGTGTAAGCACATGCCAGAAAAGGTAACAGATAATGAGAAAGCAACCATACTCTGGGATATGCCAATACACACAGATAGAGAAATTAGGCCAATATGCCAAATATAGTTGTCAGAGACCACCAAGAAAAAAAAATGCTTTCTAGTTGATGTATCAATACCAATAGATGACAATGTTTCTCTAAAAGAAACGGAGAAAATTTCAAAATACAAAGATGTGGAAATAGAGGTAACTTGAATGTAGAGTCTAAAAACAGAAAAATTTCATATAGTAGGTGCATTATGTATGATAAAAAAATATTCAGACAAATACATAACAAAAACACCAGGACCAACAAATATATATAATATACAAAAAATAGCACTACTAGACACCACACACATCCTACGTAAAACACTTTCAATACAGTAAAAATAAGAGCATCACAACAAACCACAGCACATACCTAAGGCACAGTGCACTGCATTCGGTGGTGCTGTGAAAGTACATGATAAAAATAAGACTACTGAATAATGATGATAATAATAATAAAATGGCAGGAGATTGCAATAGAATGCCTGGTATAGCCCCTACAAAAAAGTTTGTCTCTTAGGGACAGCAAGGATTATCAGGAGGATTCTAAGCACTTGAAAGACTTGAAAACTTGTGGATATCTAAGGCTACAGGTAGTAACCAGCTAACCACGTAATTCCTACCAGGAATAAGACCGAATCTGAGCCAAACCAAAATAATAATAATAATAATAATAATAATAATAATCATTATTATTATTATTATTATTATTATTATGGTATTGATTGATTATAAGAAAGCATATGATATTGTACCCATTCCTGGATCTTAGACAGTCTTGAGCTGGTACAGGTATGTGAAGAACTAGAATACAGAGTCAACATGATGTGGACAATTTTTGGCAAGGGTTAATATCAAGAGAAGCATATTTCAGGGAGATAGCCTATCACCATTGCTGTTTGTGATTTGTATAATACCTCTCACACAGCTACTATAGAAAGTGACACCTTGAAAAATGAAGACAAATTAAATTATGGTTGGTTTAAAGATCTTTGAGAAGACCAAATGCAAAATAAATGGTCTGATCTCAACAGTGCAGATATTCAGTAAGGATATTGGGATGGAATTTGAGACTAAAATGTGTGGTATGCTTATAATATGAAAAGGCAAAATAGTATTATCTGATTGTGTAGAACTACCCAACAGTGAGCAAATCAAGGATGTTGAGACTGATGGATATAAGTATCTAGGTATTTTGAAGTGACAAAATCAAAGAGAGTGAAATGAAGGAAAGCTTTGGGTGAGAATATATCAGAAGAACCAAATTAATTATGGGGAGCAGACTCAATGGAATGAACAAGATCAGGTTCCTTAATGCAATAAAGTGCAGGTGTCATTAGATGGACAAAGAATGAGATTGAGGAAATGGATAGAAAAACCAGTAAAGTGATGACAGTTAACAAGGAAATGCACTCAAAAAGCAATATTGACAGACTTTATGTGCTTAGGAACAAAGGAGGAAGAGACCTCATAAGATGCAAGATCTGTGTTGTGAACTAGAACAGTCTGGGATGAACAACAAGCCTCAGTCAAATCAAAAGTAATAATGATTATAAATCTTTCTAATAAAATAGCAGCAGTAAATAATTACAGTAATGATTTCTTAATTTCACAAAATCCAAAAGAACAGGAAGGTATCTAAAACACTTATATGTTTATGAAAGTGCTTTTGAAAGTCTTTAATATATTTTTCATTTACATTTCATTCAAATGTCACAGTTGAATTGATAATAAATTTCAAAGACAAACCAAAAAGTAATGAAAATTTTCTACTTCATGTGAGAACTCCTTTGGCACAACTTCCAATTCCTTATCAAGTATTTCACAAGCACATGAGTGTAATTTCTCAATTGTGAGGCTATACAAGAGTTCTGATTGATTTTTACATTCTGATTTAAGAGCTTTTGTTTTAAAATTCTTTAAACTAATCAACTGATACAATTTGAAACAAAATTCTTTTGCAACAACATTTTTTCAATAATAATAAAAATGAGGGTTTTAAGTTTTTTGAGAATAATAGAGTCATAATTCAAATATAGTTACTAAGTAAAATTATAAACTTGCATATAGCAGAAGGAGGCTTATCAGATATTACCAATTTAATGGCTCAACAGAAACACAGGACCAAGATATAAGAGTAATATGACATCATAATGTTAACAAAGATTATGTGATTGAAAGTTGTGTGCTAATAAAATAATGAAAAAAGTAATCAACTTTTTGTTATGCACAAGAAAAAGAAGGATAAGTAAATTTCATACAAAAGTATGGTCAATAAGGAAATTGTTGCCTTCTGTAACCAGAGCTATAGATCATTGGGTAAACATTCTTATTAATGTTAAAGAGTGGTGATGCAATTAGTAGAATTTAAATTTTATCTCAAGAACACTAGCAGAGCAAAAAGAGGGTATGGTATGGCATATACTATATATACCACAGCATAGAAAAGCATAACAAATATGTTCTTACCATAGTCTTTTAATAACTTGACTTACCTGAAATATATAAAACAAAACAATTGTGTCAATTAAACTTCATAAATTAGGAAAAAGCTTTTGACTTTTATATCACATGATCAAATTACACATAAATATTATCATTAATATTTAACATACATTCACATACAAGCTCATAAAATGTTTCCTTAGCCAAAAACTTTGAAGATACAATTGTTGTAAGGGTTATTCATTTCCAATAATCATCTCACTGTTTTACTTCTTGGGAGTTAGAGAAGTAAAAACAAACACTGTTAGAATGCTTTGGCATAATGCTTCAGCCATTAAGCTAGTAATTTATAATTAGTATATTTTAAATAAATAGAAACATAGGATTTTAATTAATTCCCTTTCAGTTGCTGTTTTTTCTTTTTATTATAATTTTTCCTTTTTTAGTAAAGTGATCTAATTTTAAAAGCCATTTTCTGAAACAAAAATATATCAAATTCATTTTATATTTTTATTATGTCCAAGAATAAATACATGAAACATAATCCACCAATCCTATTAATAAGAAATGGAATATACTATTGTACAGTTTAATAAGTTAAATTCAAATGTACCTAATGAACATATGCAATGAATGAGTTTAGCAGATATGGTAGTAATTATTGCAAATGAAGGAATGTTAATATCTAACAGAAGCAAATTAAGTAACCTTTCATTCTGATGGAAGATAGGTAAATTCAAAATATAACTTTAACGTCTGTATCTATAAAATTTACTCTGTGTGTGTTCCCTCTATGCACAGCCAAACCACTAGATCATTCTGTACGAAATTTAGGATGAGAGCTTTTCATTACTCAGGGAAGGTTCTAGGGAGGGGTCAAAGTTTGGCCTTTGCCTACATAGGGGGCTGTAGCCCCACCACCATATGACCCTTCTGATTTTTTTTTTCAGTGGTATACTATTGTTTCACTTTTATTCTTTCACTTAAGACTTCCTAATTTTTTTTTTCAGGGGTATAATATTGTTTCACTTTTATTTTTTCACTGTGTGTGTTTCCTATAGGCATGGCGAAACTGCTGGATCAATCTGTACCAAATTTGGCACGACAGTTTCACATTACTTGGGGAAGGTTCTAGTATTAAATAAATCAGGGATACCGGTATGTCACAGAACATACTACAATATAACATACTTTAACCTGTATGTAAAATACATGAATTTCAAATGTTCAAGGGAAAGCAAGCAACAATAAATTTGAAATATGGAAAATATATGCACCAAGTGACAATATATAATTTGAAATTACTAATCCATAATATACATTTACAACTCAAGATAACTAAATGCCAATAAAAGAAAATTCTGCTGCATCAGCATTATTTACATTCCAAACTGCAAAATATTTCAGAAATTGGTAGCATAAAAAGAAAGAAGCAACATGAATGTAAGTAACCATTAGTTTTATTATGCAAAGCATTTTCAAAATGCTCATAGTTAAATTAGCACCTTACACCATAAGCCTATGCAAGAACATTTCATTTGGTTACATTGTAAACTTCAGTTAATTAATGAGTAAGCTTCAAATATTTTTTTTATTTTTTAAATTTATTGAATCATATAAATAGAGGTTTTAGTTTGAAATAGGGTTATGAATGGGAAGAGAATAACTGAATAATTAAAATTAATAACTTTAACCCTTTAGCATTTGAACCAGCCATATCCAGCCCAAATATTCTACCTATTTTGTCTTCAAACCAGCTACTATACAATATCATTCTAAAAGTATACAATTACATCACAGAAATCTCAAAGCTTCCAGATTGATTTTTAATTAAAGCATGATTAATTCAGAACAATGTGAATAGATAAGTATTACATTTGACAGAGTAATCTGAATGTTAAAGGACAAATCTCAAAAATGGAAAAAAAAACACAAGTAAAGACAACTATCACTATTACGATCATCACTGTTCTCAACTATTTCACAAGGGGTTATAACAACACAAACAGAAATTGGGAAGAGAATGATGGTGGTGACACCATTAATAGATGACTATGCAATGGTTGATAATACCACCAAAATATGTCCATGACTCACCTTACCTGCAATACATCTCCATACACCTTTACTAGCTAATGAACCATACTGTCTACAATGAACCATATTTTTTTTAATAATATTTATCCACACTAAATCGGCAATTGTAATAAAGTGCTTTTCTAGATTTGATTCACTTATACTTCAAATAATTCACTCCGTATAATAAAAGAAATTCTTGCTATCTTGACCATATTCTTCATCAGTTCTAAGTTTTGTCTTTCTTATATCAAAACATTCTATTCAACATAAGTTAATTTGAACAGAGGGAAAATTAATACTGGAATAACATTCAAATACACTGAAACACTTTTCCTTCCTCCAAAAGGTATATTAACACTGTAATGAATCACAAAGGAAATTCAATTAAGCCTTCTCACCAAGCACATTATATTTACACATCTAAAACACCCAGAGGGAATATTTCTGATGAGTTCATATACATGTCTGCTTACATACAAGCTTGCTTGCACCCCCCCCCCACACACACATCAGCAAGGCACAACAGAAATGCATTAATTCTTCTATATATCTACATCACAGAAATTTACTAAAAAAAAATTTAATTATTTGGAATTATGTAAATACAGGAAAATGTTTTTGTGAAGAGCAGTTTCATTTAAGTATAAATTTATATTCTCTTTTGACAATAGTTTTACAATACTCTCCAAAAATCATCCAATTCCTCTTTGTTCCTCATATCTCTCCATCACTCTCCGTTATATATATTGGAATCTATCAAAAGACATGCATGCATGCACATAATGTGTGCACACAAACACACACAATAGAAAAACAAACGAAGTAAGCTTATTCTATTTCGGCTTGTTGGAACATGAGAAAGAAGGAATCATATTATGAAAGTCAGCTAGCTGACATTTTGTACTGAAGAAAGGTGGTTCATATTGATCCTTTATCCTCCATTTCATTCATTATGCTCAAAGACAGTTACATATTTTATCTACTATTCATCTTCATTTGATTACAAAACTCTTCATAGAAAAATAAGCAATAAATATCTTCATGTGAGAATGACAAAGATATATAATTCCCCCAACATTAAGGATATTTTCTTATAATCTGTAGCAGGTATGCACAAGATGACCTCTTGCTTATACACGTTCACAATTTTGCAAGCTGATCAATTTAATACCCAAACTATTTGCAAAGTGGAACATTGCTTAACATCTTGGAGAGATATCATTCTTAAGGCATTTTTAGGGAAAGAAAATAAACACTCGTTTCATCATTCTCTGATTTCATGTACCACATTTGTTGATTAATCTAAAAAGAATGTAGGATAGCAATCATTAAAAAGAGAACAATTTAAAAATGAAATCCTGTTATTATTATTATTAATATTATTATTTGAGGTATTGTGCTTCCAGCAGGAAGGATTACTACTACTACTACTAGTACTACTAAGGCAGCGAGCTGGCAGAATTGTTAGCACACCAGGTGAGATGCTTAGTGGTATTTCATCTGCCGTTATGTTCTGAGTTCAAATTCTGCCGAGGTTGACTACTACGTGTGTGTATATAAAAGCATAAGTGCATTTGGAAATTCAGACACTAACAAACATTCCAATAACATTGGCTTCAATTTTTGGCACAAGACCAGCAGGTTTAGAGGGGAGAAGTTGATTACACCAGCCTGAGTGTTCAACTGGTATATATTTTATCAACCCTGAAAGAACAAAAGGGCAAAGTCAACCCTGGTGGCATTGAAATTAGAACATAAAGTCGGTATAAATGGCGCTAAACATTTTTCCTGACACATTAATGACTTTTGCCAGCTCAACACCTAAAACATTCCAGTAATATTATATATTCACTTATAGAAAAATGGGATTTGTAGCTATTTCTGAGTCTGAATCTTAATACTCTCGAGTACTCAACAAACAAGTTATATTCCATATTTTCTGTAAGAAGAGTATCAAAAGAGTAACCCTAGATTTACAGTGTCAAGTTCATGCTATGTTCTGAGTTGAAATATCACTCAATAAAATTTTTTCATCATATGTTTGTCCATAATTCTTAATACTGGTAATTTCTTTATCAACTTCACAAAAATGAAACAAAGTTAAACAGAGAGGGATCTGAAAACAGAATATTAAAAATATTTTGCCTCATATTCTATAATTTCTGCCACCTGTTGCTCTCCCAGATACATTTAGCAGAAAAATAAAGAAATCAAAATAAAAGGTTACCTTAGGAGTTATATATTATAAATTTGTTGCATGCCATTTTACATTTTACAAGATCTTCATCCATTCAAAAGGACTATGGAATGACAGATAAAGATACATTTTTATTATATTCTTGATTTTGAATGCTTAGCATTGAAATGAGTTAGCTGAAAATTGAAACTGGTCTGACAATTTCAATAAAAAAAAATGTATGACTATTCATAATACTTGGGGAAGTGTAATGGTCAAGGTTAAAATTTAGACTCCTAGCTGAAACACTGTCAGTTAAAATCTGACAGTTCTCTTCAGAATAAGCTCCTGACAAAGTGGATTATTCCAGTTGACCTAGTTTATATAAATAAAACTCAGACATTGCAGGCACTTCACATTTGCATGGATAGTATTAAGGGAAGTATCCAGAATATTTAAAATCTCTGTTATTTCACAATGCTAAGGGAAAACATTCTAATATATGATTTTAAAATCTTTCACTGAACACAACATATATTATTTTCTGATATAAACAGCAGAAGTCCATAATTTAAGCAGTGCATTGCTTATATGGGAAATTTAATATAAAAAGAAGCTAGTATTAACAAATAATATATATTAGAAATTATTTTTATGAAACAAGTTGTGAAATATTAAAATATTTCAAAAAAGTAGCATGAACACTAGCTCAAACACTCAATTTAGAAATATTTTTGTGATCTTACATACAACTTTGATTTCAATGAATTAATTTCTTGAAAGACCCTGGGAGTTAAAAAACTGTTTTTCTTTTGGTTGTGTTTTTGTCTTTTTTTTTTTTAATATAAATCCCTCCTGGTTAAAATACCTTAAGAACAGGGAAACAATATCCTTGACATCTTACTATGACAGAGAGCAAATTTTATTCATTAATATTGGTTCTTATGAGCATTTGTTTTTAAACAGCTTGCATTTTGAATTATGCCACTGGCTCTTACTATACAACATATTTTAGCACCTTTTAAAAATTTATTTTACAGCAATATTCTCATTTTAATATTCTCTTCAATTTGAAATATTTCTTATTCATATGATTCTGATTATGTTTTGGCAAAATTTCTACATTAGATTAAAAAAGAAATTCTTCGATACAATATGTTCATTAATATTCATAAATAATTAGAAACAGGTTGTGCAGGTTTACAAACAGAGTTTGCAATAACACAGTACATTATAATATTGTAACATTTTATGACTCAGAGGAAGATAAGTGTTTTATCAGATCATCTAATTAGTGCCAGTACTGGCAGTTAAAGTGAAAATATGGATGAAGTTCAGGGAGCTAATATCTCTTCGAGCAATAAAGAGTTTCTCTCTGCATGTAAAAGCAGACTGTTTGAAACATATAAAAAGTGTGAGGTAGCACAGTATTGAGAAATAATAATTGAATGTATATAAATGTCTGTGAGGGTTTAAGAGAAATGAATCAAATAGGATTCATTAGATATCTAATATGACATTGCAAAGAAAGCAAAAGATCATGACATTAAAGATATAAGTTCAGGTACACAGCTGATGCTTTAATGCCATGAACCAACCGTTCTGGTATGGACATGTGATTAAAATTGGAATATGTGTACTGTGTGCTAATAATGATAGAGAAATATATGGGAGAAGATATATATATATATATATATATATATATATATATATA
>NC_068984.1:28962499-28968066 GCF_001194135.2 Octopus bimaculoides
ATATATATACATATATTAGGTGATCCCATAAATAATGCGGTTTTTGTCAACTGCATGAGCTAAAACTTGGAGGGAGATGGGATAAACTACTTGTATCAACTTGCTATAAAAGCAGGTAGTAATTTTACCATTTTACTTATTCTTGGTGTGAGTTTTGAAGAGTGCTGTTTGATTTTAAAAGTTATTTTTTCAAAGCTATAAATGAAGTCACAAAGGAGCATATTTGGCATATTTTGTCTTATGAGTTCATTGGGTAGGGAAAGGAGAAACACTAGCACCCCAAATTAAAGAAGGTTTTTACCCACATAAGGTGTTGTTATCTGTTTTGGTGGGATAGGAAAAGTTTAGTCCACTTTGAACTTTTAAACCCAAACCAAATGATAATAAAGGAGATCTACTGTAAGCAGCTTCAGTGTCTTAAGTCAGTGCTAGAAGAAAAATGACCTTCTTTGGTTTCAAGACGAAAGGTGTTCTTCCATCAGGATAATGCTCGGTTACATACAGCAAGGATGATATTCCGAAGGCTGGAGTAGTTTGAATGGGAAACGATGCCCACCCATCATATTTGCCAGAAATTGCCCCATCTGATTATCATTTATTCTGCAGTCTTCAAAATCATTTAGACAGAAAAAATATGAATTCTGTAACAAGGTCAGAACAGTACTGGAGGATTATTTTTCATCATGGACAAGTGAGTTTTGGAAAAGGGGCCTTGCAAGTCTACCAGATAGATATGAAAGAGCATTGCAGTCTATTTTAGACTAAAAAAGAACTTTATCTTAATTTTGAAAAATACAAGAAGTATAAAAAGAATGCATCATTTATGGGATGACTGATATAGGTTTTACAATCTGCTGTATAGCAGACCCATCAAACCCATGTTAATATGGGAAAATAGACATTGAGGTGTTGCTGTTGTTATTATTGTTGTTGTTGATGATAATGATTCAATATTCTAATGTTCTTCAAAATTTATATATTGGCTTTATATATTTGATGAAGTGTTTTGTTTATTGCATATCACATGTGTTTGGGTCATTCTTGAGGTTGAACAGACAAGTTAGGTGTTGTGTTATATCGCTCATCAGGAGTCATTCAGGAGAAAGATTCAATTGTAAAACATTAACAATGTTATTTTCCTTCTTGCTTGCTAATTTGAAAGTGTTGATTTCTCTGATTATTCTTCCAGTCACGTTTGAAATGTCCTTCTTACAAAGGGGATGCTATGCAGTGCCATATCTTTTAAGATGGGTTAATCTTGTAAATATCATCAACAAAGCCAAATACTATTTCATCTCTGATCATTCTTTGCTTATCCTTAACTCCAAATAACTTTCAGAATCTCACTGCTTCTATCAGGAAAATCATCCAGCTAGAGAAAATATTTCTAAAATTTAAACTGCAGGAATTCTAGGACAGAAGCTGAATAAGAACTGAGACAAAGTAGAAAGGAATCTTTAATTCTACTACCAGAATGATGAAATACTCCCTGTCCACACTGTAAACCAAACATTACACTAAAATAGGTCAGTTTTCTTTGTTGTTGTGTGTGCAAGATGTCAAAGATTCATATTAAATGTTCATACCAATGTAATTATCTTCATTTCTTCATTACACTACAATGTTCATTACCAGTTATTTCTCAATATTCTTCTCACTCATTGCATATGCAAGTATTTAGCAGAGTTTATTGAAACAAGAGCAGTAGCAGAGAAGAAGAAAATAGAAATTTATTTGTTTAAAATGACACTTATAGTTTGAGGGGTGAGTTTAATAAAAACTTCAATAGGAAGAGTATATGTATTTCAATCAGTGGGGTGAACAAGGTCATTTTTAAGAGATATAGTGATGAGAGAGGGTTGTGATAACAGTTTAAATGTATTTTATTAACATTAGATGTTATTTCATTGACATGGGTTATACATAGAATTGGAATAATTATTTATAAACTGTATAAATGAATTAATGCATAAGTATTTGAAAAAGTTGTTAAAATAGATAAGGTCTTACAGTTTTATATTTAAGAGATGAGGAATTATGTACATTATTTACATTATTTATAATTGACGGATATTTGTCCTCATCTTGTTTGTTGTTAATACAACGTTTTGGCTGATGTACCCTCCAGCCTTCATCAGGTGCCTTGGGGAAATTTTGAACTTGGGTTCTCATTCCTAAGGTACTTTTCAATGTTGTTGTTGTTATTATTATCATTATTATTATTCAGGTTACTGCCTGGAATCAAACTCAGAATCTTGCCCACAGGTATATGGCATAGTGGTTAAGAGTGTGGGCTACTAACCCCAAGATTCCGAGTTCGATTCCAGGCAGTGACCTGACTAATAATAACAATAACAACATTGAAAAAATACCTTAGGAATGAGAACCCAGGTTCAAAATTTCCCCAAGACACCTGATGAAGGCTGGAAGGTATATCAGCCGAAACGTTGTATTAACAACAAACAAGATGAGGACAAATATCCATCAATTGTAAATAATGTAGATAAGGTTTTATTCTTTCTCTTCTTTTCAACCATGGAATATTAAATTTGTCTTTCACAAAAATGTGTTAATTTTGTGGCATGGTTTCACAGTTTACTTCATGTCACTGTTATTCTTGTTCTGTTTTTTACTTCTTATTTTTACAAGTTCAAATAAAAATACAAATTTCCAAAAGTCTCAAGCATTAAAAATGAAAATTCCAAAAGATAGAAAGAAGGATACCTCGCACATTAGTCACTGAAGTGCATGCCAGTCTTATTTGAAGTCCTCATCACCATGGAAGCAAATCATTCACTGTCATCAGAAATACACAGACACTTGTGGAGATGTATGTTTGAGTGCATACACATGTGAATATGTAAAACATTTAATATTATAATGGTTGAAATGGAAGAGCTATTGGAGATGTATTCTGTCTTGCAGACAGAGTCTTGAAATACCAAATTAATAACAAACGAAGGAACGCAGTTTTTTTGTGTCAAGTATTGGAAATTGTCTGTAAAACTATTAGTCTACTGGTGGTTATTGAATCTGTGGACAAATTAAGAATGCATTCCAAGTGTCTAAAATTTTCAAACAGTAGACAAGCAATTTAAATGTCATTCAGTGTAACTCATTTAGAATGCATGAAATGGTATAAAGAAAGTGAAAAATTTTTTAATTCTTTTTTGATTAATAGCAGATAAAAATAGAAAGAAGAAAATTAATGATTGAAAAAAGAGAATACATATCTAATGAAAAAAAATTAAAATGAAATGTATCTAAGATATATAATTCCAGACATTTAGATTTACTTCTTTTGTGTAGTGTCTACTGGGTAAATGGTGACAATAGAGAAAGTTTAATTGAATTAAGTAAGATAAATGAATATTGAGCAATTCATTATGACTGCTTAAAACTACTTGCACATAAACATTGACGAATGAAAGTTAACAGCTTCAGTCAGTGGTCTACATTAGTAGTCTTGGTACACAATACTAGTTAATAATAAATTTAAAAAGAAATATACTGTTCAAATTCCACAGGAATCATTTTTCCTCTAACAACTAAATATAAATTCAAAATTATTCTCAACAATGCCTCCTATCGAGTTTGATTTTTCCATTTGCTCCAACTCCTGTGCCCCTACAAAAACAGTAACTGAAATTACTTCAAACAAAATAAAAATTAATTCCAGTGTACCTCTTTTTGCACAGTTTAGACTAGAATCATTTTTCATAAAATGAAGTTATTAATCTAAAGATCAATAAAGTTAGTCCAATTAAGACTGTATTGAGCAAATTTGGTTAGGAAAATTCCTTTTAAGCTACACAAAGCAGTTTATGAACTATACTGATTACTTTTGATAATATATCATCTGAAACACAGGTGGAGAATGCGTAGGTTATATGAATCAAAGTTGATGAGATATTGATAAATAAAATATGAAATGAGGGTCATTACTATGCTACTACAATAGTTAGATGTTGATGTTAAATTATCTAAGTAGATAAATGATATTAATATGACATGCAAATCAGAAAGAAAAAAATGGAAATAAAAGACAAATAACATAGAAATTTGTAAATGTAAAAGAAGTCAGGAATGAACCACAAGACATGAAAGAGACAAAGGAAGAGAAACTGGGTAAGAATGGGGAGAAAATAGTGGGAAATGGAAGCTAAAATACAGATAGTAAAAAGAGGAAGAAAAGGAATCCATGTGAAAGAGATAAGCAGACAAGATACATTGATAAAGTATGAAAGACATGATAGAAACAGGAAGAGTTTGATAAAGTAAAGGAAAATAACAGTTATCATGATAGATTAAAAGGAAGGAAAAAAATAGGAAATTTTATACATACATACATACATACATACATACATACATACATATATACATACATACATAGGATGTTAAATGAAAATACACACACACACAACTGTAGATAGGTAGAGATATATGGATATTATACAACTAAAAGAGAGAACAAGGAATCAACATTAAGGGAGTTAAAGAAGAAATGTGAGTGTGTGTGTGTGTGTGTGTGTGTGTGTGAAGGTGAGAATAGTAAGAAGGGAGAGATGATTATGAAGTAATACACAGAAGAGCAATTGCATGAGTAGAAAGAGTGACAAAGAAAGATAGAAGCAAAAAATGAAGTACAAAAAAAAGAAGTGAGAGTAGAAAACAGAAAGGAAAAAATAAGGAAATGAAAGAATAAGAAATTGGAAAGAAAAATACTAAGAGAGTTTAATGAAAGCAAGATAAATGCAAAGAAAGAAGATGAAAACAAGAGGGGGTAAGAGAGAGGAAAAGAGAAAAACAAATAGTGGACAAAGTGAGAAACAAAGAGAACAAGTAGAGAAAAAGAATGAAGAAGGGAAAGAAATAGATAGATAGAAATAGATAGAAGACGAGACAAAGAAAGGGAAGACAAAAGAGAAAAAAGTTCGAATAAAGATTGAGTGAAAGAAAGAAAATGATAATTGACAGAGAAATAGAAAGAAAGGAAAGAGATAGATGAGTAAATGAAAATATTTTTAAAATGGAAATGACTAAAACAATCACATCAAAAAAAGACTGGAAATAAAATAATAAATAAATAAAATAAACAGCAGAAATTCTGGCAAAATGTGGTTTTAATCAACAATTTGACTGAGTCTGTTCAGTTATCAGTGAGAACAATCTAAATGGATGTTTTTTTGCAGTGGAAATTATTGATTACTTCATGCTCAATGAACCAGAAGAAAGCAAAACTGAATTTCTGTTTCACAAGGAAAGATATAGGCAAAAGGATAGAAACTAACCCAGATTCCATTTCATTATTTTGTTTCTTTGTCTATTAATTGTTTTCTTATCTTTTTACATTTTAATGACTTACTGTCACTTAGAAAAATTGGAGCAATGTATTTTAAATGTAATTATTCTAAGATATTTTACATTAAGTGGTTGATGCATCATTATACACACACACAAAGATACATATGCATGTACAAATGTAAATGTACTACATGTACATGTGTATGGTATGTAAGATGACAGAGAGAGAGAGAGAGAGAGAGAGAGAGAGAGAGAGAGAGAGA